>NC_061840.1:6984457-6996957 GCF_019202785.1 Penaeus chinensis
TGAGGCGGGGGGAGGAGGAGGAAGAAGCGGTGCGAAGCGACTGGCAATAATGAGATGATCGAAGAGCCACGCAGCGGGTCACGGCGCTGACGCAGAAGGGATGTGCAGTCAGCGGGACAAAGGGTGAGGGACATGTGTTGCTCTTATTTCACTCATTAACGCCCCTCCCCCTCTCCCCCTTGTGCACTTTCTCCGTCTTCCCCACTCTCTCTTTCATTTAATCATTCGGTCTCATCTCTTCTCTCTTTCTTTGCTCCTTCCCCTCCTCCTTCCCCTCCCTCTTCCCACTGCCCATTCCCTCCTGTCTGTATATTTCCATAATGTATGTAATTTGCAACACCTAAGACTTAATAAACTTGTAAAGTCTAAGAAAAATCTCCCTCCCTCCCTCTCTCTCCTCTCCCTCCTCTCCCTCCTCCTCTCCCTCCCTCCCTCCCTCTCCTCTACCTCCCACACTCACTCTCTTCCCTCTCTCTGCCTCTCTCTTCTCTCCTCTCCTCTCCCTTACTCTCTCCCTCTCCACTCCCTCTCTCCCTTTCTTTCTTTCCTCTCCCTCCTCTCCCTCCCTCCCTCCCTCCCTCCCTCCCTCCCTCCTCCCTCTCTCCCTCTCTCCCTCTCTCCCTCCCTCCCTCCCTCTCTCCCTCCCTATCTCCCTCCTTTCCTCCTCCCTCCCGCCCCGTGACCTTCAAGACACAGCTTATCTGATCTAATCCAAACGCTCAGCAATTCCAACAATTAACTAGCAGGCTAATGGCTCAACTAACAGCCTGATCCCGAGCGGCGCCCCACATCACACCCCAAACGACGGCGAGGATCTCACCCTAAGGACGCGGCCATGAGGACCCGAGGAAGTCCCGGGGCGAGATTAAGTGGGTGGAACAAGAGGCCGTGAGGCTGTAATGGGCGGCGCAGACCAGCCCAGGATGTGACATGACTAGCGAAGGCGTGACAGCCATGGCATAATGGTCCCGTGTCAGCTTCTCTCTTTCCATTTCTCTCTGTCTCTTTTTATTCTCCCGCCTGTCTCTCCCTCTGTGGCTGTTTTTGTTTGTCTGTCTGTCTGTCTGTGTGCCTTTGTCTCCCTATTTTCCATCATGACTCACACGGCGACCAAGATGACATCAACACAACGCTCCGCTCTCACCCCTTTTTTAGGGTAACGCGATACCCCCGCCTTCGCTATCACTATCTGTCACACCCTAGTCGCTCTCTCTCCGCCAGCGCCACACAAACATTTCGGAACGCCCTCGTATTGTGGGCGTCATGTACAAGGACGGTCTAAAACACGCAGCTTGATAGCCCCAAGTGCCATCTATACTTGTGTCACGGCACAGTGCGACCACACTCAAAAGGGGCCGGGGATTACAGCCAGGCGCCGTGAGGAACCGCTGTTTCGCGCCTCTCCGCTACGCCGCATTGCACTTAGGCCGCCGCTGGACAAGCTGTGCACGGGTACTAGACCAAAGAATACAAACAAAAAAATATGCACATAACATGCACGCGCGTGCGCACACACACACACAAAAAAAAAGAAGAAAAAAGTCCGCGATGCATACTTCTAGCCGCGAGCAAGATCCGTTTGCAGCATCGCCTTCTGCCAGGGTGCTGCTTGAGCCACACAGTCGGTTCTGCGCCCCGGACCCACGTGGTCACAGCGGCATCCCCTCGGGCAATCCCCTTGCGAGATGCAGATCCACGTCCAACGATTACGTTGTAAGGATGACAACCGTGGCGAGCCTCCGCGCCTTGCGTAATAAGCGCCCCTCTCAGCGCTCAGCCACGTCTACCTCGCCGCCCATCCCCGCCTTGGCCTCCCTCTGCCCGGCGAGAGAGCCTTCGCCTCTGAGGGGAAATTCCAACAGCGCCTGCGGCCCCTGAGACGAGCAAGCAGAGAGGGCGTCGGCGCCAGGGCTGCACCGCGCGGAGGGTCCCAGCCCAGAGGAAGGGTTTAATGGAACAGAATTAGCCGAAAGGTCATCACACGCGCCCAAGGTAGAGCGAGGTTCGAGACAGACTTGCCGTTGTTGCGAGCCGGCGAGGCGGCGCCCGGGGAGCCCCTCGTCACACGAGACCTGCCTGTTTGCCGAGTTTCCCCTCGCCCTCTTGCTCTGCACTCTGCCTGCGCCTCTCCTCCCCTCTGGTCTTTCACCCGCCTTTCCCTGCTCACCTGTTCCCCAAACTTCCCCTTGTCATCCTCCTGTTATGAGGATGTTAACGAGTGCATTCCATTCACCTTTGTCACGCTCATTATCTTCTTTTTTAAATTGTTCATTTCACCTGCCTGTCGCCCCTCCTTCCACCCTCTACATCCGTTCTCGCCCACTGCCTCCCCTACCCTTGTTACCTCCTTCCTCTCCCGCCAGGAAGATCATATCAGCTCTTACCTGTCAGACGAACATGCTTGGCGCCCCACCCTCTACAGCTCCCTTCAATGACCCCGCTGCAAGACAACAGCCAGCAACAACAAGGCCTCCCCTGCAACGATCCTGCAACACGTCAAAGCCTGGCTCCTCGGCAGCTGATCAGGGCTCAACACGGGAAATACAAGATCCTGTGCGCGGCGTCGGAGGCGGACACTGAGGCATTTTCACTGTAGCTTTCGCACGATACAACACTGCGTCGTCGCGTCACCTTCACTAGCACTTCACCATCCCTGTCACTATCACCGGGTCACCATGTCACTGTACGCCCTCGCGAAGAAGGGAAGCCTGGCACGCCGCCGCTGCCGGGCCGTCGTCGCACACTGGCACTGCCCAGGCATGGCACCTCCACCACCCTCGGCTGCGGCGGCACCTCCCACTCCGCCCCCCGCTCCCGCCGCCTACTTCCACCCTTCCACCTCCTTGCACCTCAACCCGATTCCACTCATCCTTGCTTTTCCCGTGGTCCACTTCTTCCACATGTTTAGCTATAACCCCCGCTGCAACTTCCATTCCGCTCCACCCACTGACACAAAGACAGTCTTCGCTCTCCTCGTAACCTTTGACTGCTCCGCCTCTTGCCTAAGAAAGGGTATCGGGAGAAGGGCGAAGGAGGGGAGAAGAGGGGGAACGCGAATAGGGTGGAAGGATAAGGGGAAGGGGAATAAAGAGAGACGAAGATAAACAAAGAGGAAAAGAGTGAACCGGAGAGAGCGACACCAGCGATGAGCTAAAGCACGAGGAGCGCCACCGTGACGGCGACGGCATATCTAAGGGAACAGACACCAAGGCCGAAAAAAGTGTCCCAGTTGCATGTTCCCTCTCATTTGATCCCCTCGTGAGGGGGCGGGAGGGGGGGATAGAGGGGAGAAGGGAGAGAGAGAGAGAGGGAGAGAGAGAGAGAGAGAGAGAGAGAGAGAGAGAGAGAGAGAGAGAGAGAGAGAGAGAGAGAGAGAGAGAGAGAGAGAGAGGGAGAGAGAAAGAGGGTAAGTTGAAGACGGCACTAAGATAACCAGTTTGCTAGGGGAGGGAGGCAGATGATAGCACAGAGAAAGTTAGAGTGGTAATGAGAGAGAGACAATAAATGCAGGAGACGAAGAAGACGCAAGGAGAAGAAAACGTTCCAAATCGAAAATCAGACCGATATGGAAGAGCGCGCGCGCGCCAGCGGCCGGCCTCCACCCGAGCGTCCAGCCTGACCTACACAAGAAGGGCCTTGCCTCCTCTCACGCCCACTTAACCTCCACATCCGTATGCTTCCCTTCCTCCCTCCACCGCGCCCTCACCTGCCTTGCGCCCACCGCACACGCACACACGCATGCACGGGAGGAGGGGGAGGAGCAGAGTCCGGGGAGAGAAAGAAAACGACAACGAATAAGAGAAAGAGAATGAATAACAACAACAACAATAATAATAACAATGATGATGACGATAATAATAATAATAATAATAATAATAATAATAATAATAATAACAATAACAAAATACTTTCTATTACCTCTCACCGTCTCTTCATTTCCTCTTTCATTTTCATTCTCATTCTGTCTCACTCACCCACTCACTAGCGGAGCCAAGTGGTTACATAAGCCGCCACCAAAGGCACAAAACACGCCGATGAAACCCCTCCTCGTCACAAGACTTCCAAGACAGAAGGAATGAGAGTGGGACAGCGGGGAAAAAGAGGCCCGAATGACAGCTTAGAAAAGCTCCTCCCTCCCTCCATCTCTCCCTTCCTCTCTCTTGCTCTCCCTCCCCCCTCCTCTTCCCTGCCCTCCTGTCCCCCACTGCCCTGTTCAGACCACAATTAAGTGTTCCTGTCGTGCTCCGTGACCCGCTGGCCGGGAAGGAAGGGGCGCGGGCCTCGACCCTCGCCCTTGTTGCCGAGTTTTTAGCGAATCGGCTCGAACCTCGCGCCTCGCTCTCCCCGCTCGCTCCGGATCAAGGGCAGGTTGAAATGGCGATGGAGGGAGGGAGGGAGGGAGGGAGGGAGGGAGGGAGGGAGGGAGGGAGGGAGGGAGGGAGGGAGGGAGGAAGGGAGGGAGGGAAGGAATGAAAGAAGGAATGAAAGAAGGAATGAGGGATGGAGGGAGGGATGGAGGGAGGGATGGAGGGAGGGGAGGGAGGGGAGGGAGGGGAGAGGAGGGGAGAGGAGGGGAGGGGAGGGGAAGGGAGGTAAAGGTAGAGGTAGAGAGAGAGAGAGAGAGAGAGAGAGAGAGAGAGAGAGAGAGAGAGAGAGAGAGAGAGAGAGAGAGAGAGAGAGAGAGAGAGAGAGAGGGGTTGAGGTAGAGGTAGAGGTAGAGAGAGGTAGAGAGAAGAGAGAGAGAGAGAGAGAGAGAGAGAGAGAGAGAGAGAGAGAGAGAGAGAGAGAGAGAGAGAGAGAGAGAGAGGGTTGAGGTAGAGGTAGAGGTAGAGAGAGGTAGAGAGAGAGAGAGAGAGAGAGAGAGAGAGAGAGAGAGAGAGAGAGAGAGAGAGAGAGAGAGAGAGAGAGAGAGAGAGAGAGAGAGAGAGAGGGGTTGAGGTAGAGGTAGAGGTAGAGAGAGGTAGAGAGAGAGAGAGAGAGAGAGAGAGAGAGAGAGAGAGAGAGAGAGAGAGAGAGAGAGAGAGAGAGAGAGAGAGAGAGAGAGGGTAGAAGTAGAGGTAGAGAGAGAGAGAGAGAGAGGAGAGAGAGAGAGAGAGAGAGAGAGAGAGAGAGAGAGAGAGAGAGAGAGAGAGAGAGAGAGAGAGAGAGAGAGAGAAGAGAGAGAGAGAGAGAGAGAGAGAGAGAGAGAGAGAGAGAGAGAGAGAGAGAGAGAGAGAGAGAGAGAGAGAGAGAGAGAGAGAGAGAGAGAGAGAGAGAGAGAGAGGGTAGAGGTAGGGGTAGGGGTATAGGTAGAGGTATAGGTAGAGAGAGAGGTAGAGAGAGGTAGAGAGAGAGAGAGAGAGAGAGAGAGAGAGAGAGAGAGAGAGAGAGAGAGAGAGAGAGAGAGAGAGAGAGAGAGAGAGAGAGAGAGAGAGAGAGAGAGAGAGAGAGAGAGGGGGGGGGTAGAGGTAGAGGTAGAGGTAGAGGTAGAGGTAGAGGTAGAGGTAGAGAGAGAGAGAGAGAGAGAGAGAGAGAGAGAGAGAGAGAGAGAGAGAGAGAGAGAGAGAGAGAGAGAGAGAGAGAGAGAGAGAGAGAGAGAGAGACCCCAAATTAATATAAAATATCTAAACTTTATCTCGCAATGTACTTGGCACATATGCACAAACACTCTTTGTTCTCAGAAGAAACTAACCTTATTCAACTTCTGTAATTCCTAGAATTTACAGCTGACAAAGTCATTTCCCTTTTCGGGGTTCATGGAGCACCAAGCCGCCTGTAGAAGCTGTGGCAACAGGAGCTGAGAATTGAGATCAACCCAGAATCGTATTTTAACAAGTGTGCACGAGAGCTTATGTACATCTTTCCGTGTAAGCCTTGATAGCTTTTCATGGAAACTTTTTGACGCAAGGAGCACCCGATATTTTTTTAACTCAATATATCCTCAAATATTGTTTTTAAATCATCTACTTCCCAGGTGTTGCGTTGCAACGTAAGTCTGCGGAGGATGCACGCCAAATTGAGCACCAGGAGATTCTAGCGCAGGGCTCGCGGGAAGACACCTTGGAGGTGAGCGGGCGCTCACAAAGCGTCAGTCACACGTCAGACCACAAAAGTGTTGTCACCCAGTCTATAGTTTTATCCTTACCATTTCGATGATGATGTCCGGCGGAGAAGCTGAAGATGTGGGCGTGGTCGGAGTTGGGGGCGTCGTGACTGCCGTTAGCTCCACGGGCGTCGTCGCATCGGGCGCCCCGTTGCTGCGGCGCTCCGTGATGAACCTCCGGATGGCGAGGGAGGGCGAGCGCTTGCGTTGCGTTGGCGAGGGAGAGAACCTCCTGACGAGCATGGAGGGTGACATGCGCCACCACCAGGGGGAGGCGGGGCTCTTACTGCGCCCCCGGTCGCCCGCGCTGGGGGGCGGCGAGGGAGCGCGCCCTAGGTACAAGTAGGTCTCCGGCGAGGGGCTCCGCAGATCCCGAGGCAAGGTGCGGCTCCGGGCGCTTAAGCGCTGGAAGGAGCCCCCTGGTTCGCTCTCCTGCGATGACCTGGACGACACGGGCGAGCTATCCCACACCTCCGAGTAGTAGCCGGACTCCTGCTCCAGATCTAGGCTCCTCGGGCTGCCGGACGAGGCGCTGCCGCGTCGGGAGTCCACGGGGGGCGGCCGCTCGCGCCGGCTGAGGGGAGTGCCAAAGCCCGGCGGCGGCGTCAGCAAGCGGGGCGACTTGTCGGGGGTGCAAGTCCTCGCTGCGACAGGACTCGCGGGCGCCTCGGGCGCAGGGGGCGAGTACTTGAGACCCCGGGGCAGGGTGCCCGCCTTCATGCTCAGGAGTGTGTTCTTGTCGTTCTTGTTGGCGATGATGCTGTTATTGTTGCTGGAGCCCCGCCGCTGCAGGTGCTTGGTGCCTCCCGGGGATATGATCCTCATCCAGAAGCCGGCGTCGCGCCACGCCCCCCGGCGCCGCCCCAGGGCCGCCTTCCCCGCGACATGCGGCGAGGGCGTGGAGGCGCCCATCTGAGTGGGATAGCACCCCTGAAGGACCTTGGGGGAGCGCCCTTCCTCTCGCAGGCAGGCCAGGCTGAAGTCACTCTGGTAGAAGGTCTTGTGGTGCAGCATTTGAATCCCGGGGCAAAGGCCCAACTGAGCGGAGTGTCGTCGAGTGTCATGCATCATGCCAATTGCCGTTCACTATGTGTATACGGATAAGAAACTATTTGTCATCAATTCAAATGTTTCGATTACGTTGAGGTTCACACAATCCTTTGCTTTACACTACACTCATTCCTGTTTCTGAAAAATGTTTATCGTTAGAACTCAAACAATCGACAGCCTTGAAGGAACCGCGTTATTTTCACCAATGTTGCTCAACGCGCAAGCCTTCAATCACACACATCTCACATTCGATAAGCACAAATCAAAGGCAAATCAAACACACACGAACAACCACAGACACCCGCCCGCACCCAAACGAAAAATTAAGAGGACAGAACGTTGGTCCCTTCCTGCAAAGATTCCTTGTGACACAAAGAGCTCATAATAAAAATCTCAATACAATTATTTATCGAAAGAAAAACATTTGCAAGGACACGGGCAGGGAAGCCAGGCCTTGACGCAGGGAACCCAGGCGCAACCCCAAAGCCCACAAAAACGTTGTTAGGCCATGACGGAGGCCGACCACTACCCTTCCCCTCGGCCCCCACCCCCTACGACCCCTCCCCCTGTGGCTACTTTGACCCTCCTAACGTAACGACCACCGCACCGTCCTCCTCCCTCACGGATTTTTGGCAAGACATGCGTGGTAACGCTGTCGTCACTTCCTCCGGCCGCCCACAGAACTAGGCGCCCGTAGCCAACTTGCATGTTTCTATCAGTGTGTCAAGGAGGCGTGGCAGTAAGGGGGCGAGGGAGAATGCAGAAGGAAGTCCGGGAGATTGGAGAGGAGGCCCTGCTGATAAAGTGGGCATGGCCACATCAGCAACGGTTCCCTCACATCCTTCATCACATCCTGGCTACTCCCGCCCCGCCACCTCCCGCGGGCCGCCCGATCCCTGAAACCACACGCACGCAGCGAAGGGCCCGGATACAAGTTTCATACTTCGTCTTCGCGGCTCCGTCTCTCAGCGCGGTGGGCACGGCCGGTCGAGGGAGGGGTGGAAGAAGGGGAGGGGTGGAAGGAGAGAAGGGTGGAAGGAAGTAGGGGTGGGGGAGGGGCAGAACAAATCACGGAGACAAGGTCAAAAGCGGTCAGGTCACTCACTTCGCGACTTATGTTACAGGAAGAAATGGCGTGTGAGACGAGGAAATAACGAAGGGGAGAAGAGAATTCTATGAGAAAATAGGACTTATTCCCATATTCACTTCAACCGGATAGCAGTGCCTCGTGATCTCACTTCCACGTTTCCCTGCACGTCAGTACTGATATGTCACCGCCACTGGCTCCAAGCGGGAAAGGAGACTGGTAAGTACATTATCAAAACCATTAGAGCCACACACTGGAAATTCCTCTACTTAGATTACACGGCAAGTATTACACGGCAAGTACGGACGCATTGGCGTACCACTTCGTTGAAATTCTTCGGAACAGGATCCAAGGCACAAGTTCACCAATTCACAGTAAAAACACAACTGAATATCATTGAAATCACTCCCGCCATGACGCACAATAACATGAAGCGCCAATTTCGGTGAGGAGGAACCGAGCGCGAGTATTTGATGCAGCGGCCTCCGGCTGAGTGGCGCTCCGGCGGCGCTCGGCGCCCTCGCTCTCGCGGACACCTGAGGCGCAGGCATGGGCCGAACTGGGGAGAGGGGTGTAAGCGTGTGTATATGTAGGTGTGTTTTACATTAAATGAACATACATACCCCCCAAAAAATAACACACACACACACACACACACACACACACACACACACACATAAATGCACATACATACACAGTATGTGTGTATGTATGTGCATTTATGTATGTATGTATGTATGTATGTATGTATGTATGTATGTATGTATGTATGTATGTATGTATGTATGTATGTAGGTAGGTATGTATGTATGTATGTATGTATGTATGTATGTATGTATGTATGTATGTATGTATGTATGTATGTATGTATGTATGCATGTATGTATGTATGTATGTATGTAGGTGTGTAATATATATATATATACATATATGTATATATATATATACATATATGTATATATATATATACATATATGTATATATATATATTCACATATACATAAACATATACACTATATGTAGATAGGTGATTGTGTGCAAGCATTCGCCCTGGCATGCTGGCATCTACATATGCAATCCTCTTCCCTCTTTCTCCGCCCTCCCGCCTTGCCACATCTCATCTTGTGAATATCCGCCTCAAACATCAGCGTTTCACTCCTCCCCGGAAGAGAAACACGAGGAGGAGGCAAAAGGAGAGGCGGGAGGAAGAGGCGAGAGGGAGAGGCGAGAGGGAGAGGCGACAGCGACAATTGGCGCGCACGTCCAACCCGCGTGCACAGCGGAGAAGCGCGCAGGTGTGCAAGGGCCCCGCATGTTCCGTCCACGTGAGGCCGAGCACCAGCGATTGCCGCTCGCCGGGGGAAAGCGGCCGATGATGACGGTGACTACCGCGACTTGCACGTGAGGATGTCGCCGCATTTCGAGCGCCATTCACCTCGCGCTTTTGGGCTTTTGTTTATGGCAGAGTGAGAGAATGGGAGAGTGAGAGTGAGAGTGAGAATGAAAATGAGGGTGAGAATGTGTGAGAGTGTGAGTGTGTGTGTGCGTGCGTGCGTGCGTGCGTGCGTATGTGTGTGTGTGTGTGTGTGCGTGCATGTGTGTTTTTCCTGTATATATACACATAACAGAGGAATCTTCTATGTGAGGGATGCAGCGATCAGCCGAGCGGCGGGTGACGGCGTTCACAGAAGCATGTTCGCGGCCAAGGTCTATGTTTACCTTGTTCGCGGCCACTTGTCGCCACCGCTTTCCTCCTCTTCTCTGCACTTGCGTAATTTCAAAAGTCAATATAATCCCGTGTTCGAATTTAAACACTTTATTAAAGAGAGATCAAGGACAAACCCGCCAAGGGAATTAACAAAGGTGAGCGTGAGTCCTGGACACGCACGCGAGTTCAAGCGACGTCCCGAGGCACTTATCCGAAGGAGAACGTCCGGGCGCGGTGACGCAGGGAGCGGCGGGGCGCTAATGTCGCCGCCCTGACGTAATGCCGTGACACGTGCCTCGCCGACAGGATTATCATTAATGTTTTACGTTGCCCTTTTTATTCTCTCTCCGTCTATTCCTTATTTCTTTACTTCTTCCCTCTATTACTCATTTTGTTTCCGGTAATGACCCGCTTGCCCCCCACAGAGGCAGTAAGCACGGGCGACATCCGACCGCCGTTCGTTACTCCAAATCTGACCGACGCTAACGCCTAATTGTTGACGAAATATGATCTCTCTCTTTCTCTCTCCTTCGTTCATTTTCTCACTCACAAACATCCGTCTTCTCTCCCTCTCCCTTTCCCTCTCCTTCTCCTTCTCCTTCTCCCTCTCTCTCCCAGTCCCTCTCATATTTCCTTCAAGTTTATAAGCATCCCTCGCCTCATTTTTCTTCGCTCGCAGCTCGTGTTCGACTCTCGAGTGGTTCCTCGGTCTCCCTGCCCTCGCCCTCGAAGTCCCATCTCGCGGTCGGATGGGATGAGCCTTCAGTATCTAATTCTTGTACGATCAGATACGAAATTAGGGTGACGAAAAGAAAAGGAAAAATATTGAGGAAATTACGATGCAGTTCCCTGTGAATTCGAAAGATTTCTGGGTGTGTCTGAAAGGTACAGCACTCTTGCGGACGAGATACAGATGCATGAATCCCGCTGCAAAGTTGCTTATCTCAGGCGAAGGAGGAATCAAAGGAGGGGGAGTAAATTGGCCATGTGTGAGCCAGGAGTGGCGGGAGGGAGGGGGGAGGGGAAGGAGAGCGAAAAGAAGATTGGGAGGGAGTGTGAACGGAAGTGGGACAATAAGAGAGAGAGAGAGAGAGAGAGAGAGAGAGAGAGAGAGAGAGAGAGAGAGAGAGAGAGAGAGAGAGAGAGAGAGAGAGGAGAGAGGGAGAGGGAGAGGGAGAGGGAGAGGGAGAGGGAGAGGGAGAGGGAGAGGGAGAGGGAGAGGGAGGTGAACAACCGACTTTAGCTCTGACAACACACTCCCAATAGAGAACCACACTCACCAATACCTTCTATCGCTCCCTCCCCCTCCCCCTCGCCCCGCACCCCCTGCCTCGCAACAATCCCGGCCCTCTACCTGCTCCTCCTTCGCCTCGGACACACAACCGGCCGGTGTTTGGGGTCCTTGTCAGCTTCGTCGCTCCCCCCTTCCCCCCTCCCGCGACCAGCTCCGAGACAGCACTTAGCTCACCCGAACCCACTCACCAAATAAACACTTTATCAAACATGGCTTGATGAGCAATAAGATAACAGGGTAATTACGGGACTACAAAAATAAACAAGTCCTCCTTTGCGAGACAAGAAAAAAAAACCACACACACACAAACCCTGGGCAAGAAAGACCAACAAACAAATACACTATATATAAAATCACTGAAAGACGCAAGATATGCCATCTCTCGGATGACCAATGGCTTTTATATCACCAAGGATTGAAGCTAAAATCACCAAATCCGCCGATCCGTGGCCATGATCGGCGTCGCACCACGATGCCCACTGGTTTTCGCTGGTTTTCAGCACCTGTTGCGTCTTTCCCGAAACGCGTGTAACAGACACGTTCGCCACTCAATCACACACTCGTACCCTCTCAGGCTCGAATGCGCGCAAGCAATCACTCGCACTAGCACTTGGGCGCCCTGAGGGGCATCCTTCGCGCTGGCATTGGGTTCCGCGCTCCATATAAGCACTTCCATATGCGGGCGCAGGCCAGTACCCAGCCCAGCAGCGCCCTAAAGTACCCGCTTGAGTTCCGCTCTTGAGGATCTCACGCCTCAAGAGTCGGTCGGATTACCGGGCTTTTCCAGGCACCTTTTCCTCTCACTTCCGCTCTCGAACCCAAGGTGTCCATTTCCTCGGAAACGTTCTAAAGATCATTATTCTCCCACTGCACTGTATTTCCACGACCCGGAGGCACAATTCACACACCTAGGTAATTCAGCAAGCTCCTTCACACGCACTGCCGCGGCCGCCCGCCGCTGCCACCTCCACTGCTGCCAGCGCGACCCCAGATCACCGTCCGCGGCGAGGTGGTAGGCGGGAGTGCGGGCGGGAGTGAGCGACTGAGCGTGGGCGGAGGGAATGACCAAGAGAGAGGCAGAGAAGGGCCAGTATGGCACTCCCACCCCCACACACCACATGGCACCAGCGCCAACGGACCCAAATGAAATGCGATTCCTCTTATCAGCCTGAGTAACCGTTGCTCACACAAAGTATACATACGCCCATCCATACAGATACATATATACAAGGTCTATAAGTACTTATATAAACCTTGCACATACACACAATTATGTATG
>NC_061840.1:7013447-7015947 GCF_019202785.1 Penaeus chinensis
TGCGTCCGCCGAGATAATTGCGAGGCGGTTGTCAGCCCGTCGCCCGCCTGCATGGGGCCCGGCCGCCCGCGACGCCCACCCCAGACACCGCGCCGCCCAACTAGGACGGGGAGCCGTTACGCCGCCACCCTATGGGCTCTGCGACGTTCTGCTGCTCGCTCACTCATTCTCACTCACTCACTCACCACTCACCCACCCACCCACCCACCCACCCACTCACTCACTCACTCTCTCACTCACTCACTCACTCACTCACTCACTCACTCACTCACTCACTCACTCACTCACTCACCCACCCACCCACCCACCCACCCACCCACTCACTCACTCACTCACTCACTCACTCACCCACCCACCCACCCACTCACTCACTCACTCACTCACTCTCACTCTCACTCTCACTCGCTCACTCATTCACTCATTCACTCTTTTCTTTCTTTCTCTCTCTCTTTCTCCCCTTCCCTCCCTTTCTCACTCTCTCCACCTCTCTTTCCCTTCGCCTATCCCTCCCTCCCTCCCTCCCTCCCTCTCTTTCTCTGTTTCTCTCTCTCTCTCTCTCTCTCTCTCTCTCTCTCTCTCTCTCTCTCTCTCTCTCTCTCTCTCTCTCTCTCTCTCTCTCTCTCTCTCTCTGTAGTCTCCACACACGCACATACATTTCCACACCAAACATATCGCACAGGTTATGTAATGTCTGGCTATCATCTAGGTTACCATGTTACCGAAATCTCCATCCACGCCCACAACAGGCTATTAGCCATTAACCCAGAGCAAGTAGTCATTTTGAGGTCGCCACGGCTACCTTCGCCCGCTTGTGCCGATCTAGGCTACCTGATCATTTATGTTAATGATTTTTCCCCAGTCATATTTTCGACAAATGACATTCGCATATTTCGGTGCGAACTCAGCTGGAATCGTGTTCTGACCAAGTCGGCTGCACGGAATTTACCAAATTACTAAACTGAAAAAAAATATTGGCTGTCCGATAGGGTTAATATCGAGATCTTTGGCTATCGCATTCTTTCTCTCCTTATTTTCTTTTTGATCCCAGTATTTCATCGTCACACTTCGACGATGTAAAATGTTCGTTTTCTTTACCGAAAGTCTGGAAAAGGGATAAAGGAAAGAGAGAAAACGGAGAGAATAAAGAAAATCTGCACCGAAGTTACCCCTCCGGTCAGAGCCAATACGTTTTTCGTGAACGCCCAGGGGGAAAAATCAAGCGTCGATGCACATCTGATTAAACTGATTAAAGATAAGCATAAGATGCATCCTCCCCTACTGGACTATTTGAGAAAGAGGGAGGAGGGGGAGGAGGGGGAGGGAGGGATAGAGGGAGGGAGGGAGGGAGGGAGGGAGGGAGGGGGAGAGAGGGAGGAAGAAAGGAGGGAAGGAAGGAGGGAGGGAGGAAGAGGGAGCGAGAGAGCGAGAGAGAGAGAGAGAGAGAGAGAGAGAGAGAGAGAGAGAGAGAGAGAGAGAGAGAGAGAGAGAGAGAGAGAGAGAGAGAGAGAGGGGGGGGGGGGGGAAGAGGGAGAGAGAAAGGGAAGAGACAAAGAAAACAGAGAGCACCGGCACTCCTTCCATGATACACATCCGCTCTGCCACGCACAGCCCCCCTCGATGCACTTCGGAGAACAACCTTATTAAGAAAGCGGTTTCAAAATACAGGGATTCCCACGTCTGATGCTTGCAAGCACGCATAAACATTCTAGGTTAATAGAATCGTTCGAACGGCCATCATTGTAGCATTCTATAAATCT
Source organism: Penaeus chinensis (assembly GCF_019202785.1). Taxonomy (NCBI): domain Eukaryota; kingdom Metazoa; phylum Arthropoda; class Malacostraca; order Decapoda; family Penaeidae; genus Penaeus; species Penaeus chinensis. The sequence continues at coordinate 7,015,205 of NC_061840.1, forward strand.
CGATGACATTGGCTCAAATTTCTCAAAAGAACCACTTGCCTGCAACTAAAGTTATAAAGTTACAGACTTGCTTCTGCGGTTTCTAAAATAATGTGTCGAACTTCACAACAAGAAAAGAAAAATTATTCTCCCTTCCTCCTCAAAACTTTATTTCCCATCCACGTGGAAAAAGGCTGAATTTCACCATTATTGTTCACCGCTCCGTGAATTATGAACAAATTCCACAATAACAAATCACACTACAACCATATGATTAAAAATACAAGAAAAAATAAAAAAAGACGTGACCTGCCCTTTAAAAATGTGCAGCAAAAAACGGGTCCAATTAACCTACAAACATTTATCTGCAACAAGTAAGTAAACATCTCTGGGAATCCGAAGGTAGAAAGTGAAATAGCAGTCGCACGAAAATGTTGAGGCGATTAACCTCAATAGCAACGCGGTTCAAGGAAGATGAAATGACGATGATGATGATGATGATGATGATGAAGGAGGAGGAGGAGGAGGAGGAGGAGGAGGAGGAGGAGGAGGAGGAGGAGGAGGAGGAGGAGGAGGAGGAGGAGGAGGAGGAGAAGGAGGAGGAGGAGGAGGAAAAGGAGAAGGAGGAGGAGGAGGAAAAGGAGGAGGAGGAGAAGAAGGAGAAGGAAGAGAATGAGAATGAGAATGAGGAGGAGGAGGAGGAGGAGGAGGAGGAGGAGGAGGAGGAGGAGGAGGAGGAGAAGAAGGAGGAGGGGGAGAATGAG
>NC_061840.1:7028447-7033447 GCF_019202785.1 Penaeus chinensis
AACACCAATCCCCTTACATTTGTGCTGTTCCCTTGTAACTGCTTTAGGGAGATTTTTTTCACATACAGTCATGTAACCCTGCCATTATAATTCTTTGTTCCGATTATTCAGTGTAATATGCGCGAATCCAAGTCCAGCCAGCAATCGGAGGGGGGAGGGAGGGCTTTGTAAGTCACAAACACCGCCTTATGAACCAAAATCCTAGCAGTCCACCCATTCGCCGCATTTCTTTTCCAGGGCTCCATAATGGTGAGTATTTTATCCCTGTCTTTTCTATATTTTCGTGATTTTATTGGGCAAATGTACATCAAAGTATTACTCGCGTGTTGCACAACTTTCCTATTACCGGCTTGGGAAGGGAAAGAAACGTGTTTTCAAATCATGTCGTTCTGTCAATCACAGACAAAGTTTACTAAACTGTAACTATACCAAAAAAAAAAAAAAAAAAAGTCTCTGAAATACAACTTGGCGTTTTCCAAAATTAGAAGAAAAAAAATATTAAATACTTTCATTACACCCTGTATAACAATCAAATACGACACAAGATCTAATCGCTCCGGATGGAAAAACATACGTGTCGTGTCCATCGTAATTTTAGTTCATTAATTGTGTTTACTCGGAGATGCTCCACAAATGCTTCATCATAAAGGAGTCAATTATTAGCCCTACCTATCTCACCTTTTTACCCTTTTGCTTGATTATCGTTTTTTAACATTTTTGTTATTAGTTTGACAATAACATCATAATAACCTTGACGCCAAAATAATAACCTCAACAATAATAACAGCACTAACAACGGGCCTACTAATTCACACTTTGGTGGTTGAGCATTTGTGGAGCCGTCTGCCCCCCCCCCCCCCCCCCATATATATATATATATATATATATATATATATATAGTGAGAGAGAGGGGAGAGAGGGAGAGAGAGCTAAGACAAATATATCAAAAGACAAACTTTGAGTCTCTTATCATCCCCATAAAATTAATAATAATAATAAATATAAGTACAAACTTAAAAAACATCCTGACGATGATGTTAACGAACCGAAATTAAGGAAAAGGTTCCCGTTTAAATGAAACACTTGCATTGCCCAGATAGCACTTCGCTGCGACATCTGGCTTTTGACAGCCTGCCCCGCCCTCTCTTGACCCGGGAGTCCGAGGTCAGAGGTCATTTTCGAGCTAAATGAGATTAATTTCGGGAACAGTTAATGAGGTGTTTACTGTGATTACTTTTCGTCAAAGAACTGAGGACTGAAAGGGTAGGTCTTCACTAGCAGTAATGACAATAACAAAAATACCGGTGATAGTGTGGCAATGATAATAAAAACGAATGATAATGATAATGATAACAATAATAATAATAATAATAATAATAATAATAATAATAATAATAATAATGATAACAAAAATACCGGTGATATTATGGCAGTGATAATAAAACGAATGATAATGATAATGATAATAATAATAATAATAATAATAATAATAATAATAATGATAATGATAACAAAAATGCAGGTGATAGTGTGGCAGTGATAATAAAACGAATGATAATAATAATAATAATAATAATAATAATAATAATAATAATAATAATGATGATGATGATGATAACAAAAGCAGTAATAACAAATGCTATAGCATTAGCAATTATCATCATCACTGGCATTATCATAATTACTACCATTATCATCACCATCAATATTTTTATATAACCATAACAATAAAATAATAATAATGATGATGATAGTAATGGTAAAGGTCATGGTAATAGTAATGATCATGATAACGATTATGATAATTAAAATTATAGTGATGATGATGATGTGATAATGATAATGACGGTAATGATATAAATAAAAAATATAATAATAACAACAATAACAATAATGATAATAATAACAATGATAACAGTACTAATAACAAAATAATAATAATAATAATGATAATAATAATAATAATAATAATAATAATAGTGAGAGTAATGATTACTACTAGTAGTAATAATGATGATGATAATACAAACAGCAAAACAGCAACAAAGGTAACAACAACAACAACAACAACAACAACAATAATACAAATACTACTACTACTACTAATAATAATAATAATAAAAATAATAATAGTAGCAGCAGTAGTAATAACAATAATAAATGATACTAATATCAAAATAATGATAACAATAATAATAATAATAATAATAATAATAATAATAATAATAATAATAGCAGTAGTAGTAGTCGTAGTAGTAGTAATAATAACAAAAACAACAGTAATAATGATACAAATAACAATAACAGTAGCAGTAACACCAAAATGAAAATACTAACAATAATACCAATAATAGCAATAACTGCTAAAACGACAAAAAACAATCACAAACCAATGCAAGCAGCACCGATCCCGATCCGCAGTAACATCGAATCGCTCACGAAAAACCGTTACGAGAAAGCGCCCATCCGCGGCCAGCCTAATGGCCAAAAGCGCACAATCACCAATTATTCCTCTCGACATTAAGACCGATTATAAAAAGAAAAAGAAAAAAAGAGAGACAAAAAGCGTGAAAAAAGTTCGTTAAGGTTTAGTTCATTACGGCCAGAACACGCGATACTGGCCCTTGTGTGTCTGCGAGGCCGCGGCGGGACAGGAACTACACCTGTCCAGAGAGGGTAACAGGTGATCCAGGGTGGGAAGCAGGGGGAGAGGGGGGGCGGGGGAGGGGGGAGGGAGAGGATAGAAGAGGGAGTGGGGGGGGGTGACAAGATGGGGGGAGGGAAGAGAGGAATAGAGGAAGAAGGCTATAGGGAGAGAGAGATAGAAAGGAGTGGAGCGATAGAAAGAAAGTAGGGAGGGGAAAGGAAAGAGAAGAAGGAGGAGGGGGGTTAGAGAGGGAGAAGGGAGGAAAAGGGGAATGGCGGGAAGAGGAGGAGGGGGGATGGGAAGAGAGGAGGGGGGGGATGGGAAGGGAGGGGCGGTATTATAGCAGGTAGAGCAGGAAGGCCGGATATGAAGACAAAAATCCGTTGGAGCAAGTTCCTCTCTCCCTCGCCTTCAAATAACTGACGGCGAGGAAACGGACAACAACTCCGTGCGCGAAACAAACGTGATTCTCTTTCCCGCGTTTCTGCCCCCCGCCCCTTTCACGCCCGCGATCCAAGGCCCGGATCCCAGGCGCCTTCTCGGCTTCTGGGACTTCGATTCTACACCTGATAATTGGTCACCGGCCTCGTCGAGGAGGAGGAGGAGGAGGAGGAGGAGGAGAGGGAAGAGAAGGGAGGAGGGAGGAGGGAGGAGGGAGGAGGGAGGAGGGAGGAGGGAGGAGGAGGAGGAGGAGGAGGAAAAGGAGAAGGAGAAGGAGGAGGAGGTGGTAGTGGAGGAGGAGGAGGAGGATGTGGTAGTGGAGGAGGAGGAGGAGAAAGACGAGAGCGAGGTGGAAGAGAAATAATTATAATAATAATGATAATGATGAAAGTAAAAATGAAAATAAAAATAAAAACAATAACAAGAAGTAGAAAACGAATAAGAAAGAAAAGGGGAGGGAGAGTGGGGAAGGAGGAGTAAAATGAAGAGGAGGGGGAGAAGAGAGAGGAGGTGAATATATAAGAATTGGCGTAAGAGGAGAAGGAATGAGAGGAGGGAGGAGGAAAGGGAGGGCGGAAAGGTCACCATTATAATATGCATCCGAGAGAAGGTCGCTCCCACGCGCTCGTGAAAATTGGCATTCTAGGCGCGATTGGATTTTATCCAGGCACAAAGGGCGCGTGGGCGGGGGTCGGCAGGATGTGGGCGTTGACTTGGACTGAACGAAGTGGCAGCCAGTCTCGTTACCTCGCCGCCCACCCATTCACGTTCCCTCCCTCGCGCCCACCCGCTAACACTTCCCTCAAACGCGCCCACCATTCACGTTCCCTCCCTCGCGCCCACCCGCTAACCCTTCCCTCAAACGCGCCCACCATTCACGTTCCCTCCCTCGCGCCCACCCATTCACGTTCCCTACTTCACCCTTCCCCCACTCGCCGCCCACCCGCTCGTCTTTTCCTTCTTCGCCGCCCACCCACTCACCCTTCCTTCCCCCGCCCCCCGCTCGAATAGGTCAAACCCGGGCCAACTTGGCTAACTGACTCCCGCGGAAAGGTCTTGCGGTTGACGCGCCGGGAACCAAATTAACAACACAAAGGAAAGCACAGGCCGTTAGTGTACACTCTGGGCCCAAACAACAGGGAAACATTGTACATTCTTAATAATGGAACAAAGGAGGGGGCGGGTGGGAATGTGTGTGCTTTAGACGGACGAACGAATGAACGAACGAACGAAAAGACAAACTCACAAACACACACACAAACACAATGTATAGTGTGAATTCCATTTCCATATGCATGTTAATACGTATGCGCGTGCGTAAATGAAAAGAGAAAGAGAAGAAAGAGCAAGAGACAAATCAAGAGACTAGAACAGGAGAGGGGGGGGAGGGGGGGCAAGTGGAAGCAGGAACAACGCGAGCGGGAGTCACGGACGCCGGCAATAGAGCGGTCACGATTCAGCTGCGCCGTGACCTGCGACGTCCATTTCTGCCGCAACTGGCACTTTTCTGTCCTGGTACTAAAGACGCAAGGACAGTGACTCTTGATAAGCTGCGGGATCAAGAGCAGGCGGAGGGGAGGAAACAAGGCTGAGAATGAATGGGAAAGATGGATAAAGAGGAAGAGACTTATAACGGATGAACATTGCAAGAGATGCAAAGGAGGAAATAAAAATGCGACACTAAGCTCCGAATGCGAAAAAGAAACAAAGGTGAATGCGGAAGCAAATTCTACCCCGCGAGTCACTAACAACGAGAAAGAGAGAACGCTGCTTAAGACAAACAAAGAGGAGAGAGACGGACGACTAGGACGACGCTAGTAATGAACAGCAATTGCCCGAGCAGCCAGTCCGCGACCAGGACAGCGGCGGCCCACAAAAACCGCGCCAAGTGACCCGCACGACCACGATAATT
>NC_061840.1:7038447-7043447 GCF_019202785.1 Penaeus chinensis
CGCAGGAGGAACGTGATGGTACTCACAGAAGTGTATCGCACGCGAGCACCCATACACCCCTACACCCACCCACCGCCCATCCATCCGAGAGCCGGCACGCCCACCCGTATGGATCACTACTTGCTGATGTCCCGTGACGAGAACTAGTTATCACTCTCCCTCCTTTGCCTTTGCCCTACTTTCCAACTCTCTCATATTGACAGGTAGACCAATAGACAGTCAGGTTGAGGTAGACAGATAGAATGGAATATTATAATTGCCCATTACACAGATAAGTGACGAGAGAGAGAGAAGTGAGAGAGGGAAGAGAGAGGAGAGAGGAGAGAGGAGAGAGGAGAGAGAGGAGAGAGAGAGAGAGAGAGAGAGAGAGAGAGAGAGAGAGAGAGAGAGAGAGAGAGAGAGAGAGAGAGAGAGAGAGAGAGAGAGAGCGAGAGAGCGACAAAAAAAAAAAAAATAATTGCACTAAGGGTGTATCATGTAAGCATGACGATCACCGAGAAAGCATCCATACCCCCTCATTCCCTCCATCGCCTCCGCCAGCGTCTCCTGCAGGGGGCGAATACCCCTGGCCGTCCCAAGGAGGCCTTGATACTCTCGCTCTCAACACGGATTCGGCTGCGGTGGAGGCGCTGCGTCGCCTCCCTCTGTAGCAGGGCATTGTTCTCAAGACAAAGGCCCAGCCCATAAAATACTTCGCGCAATAATATAGAGGGAAAATTACGCTGCTCGGGCTTGTTGCATGTGCACGCCATATCCGCCGCCGCGAACTTAAAGCCAAAGCAAACCGCGAGTGGAGCAAGAAGCCGTAGGTGGGGCCACATCATTATCAATTCTGAAGTATGTATCTAGAAGTGAGACGCATTTATATATACTGCACCGTGTATACAAACATACGTACGCAAATACGCATGTGTAAGTGTATGTGATTAATATATTTTCGTATATATATCAATCACCTAATTCACATAGAATTAACGCCACTCTCCCAGAGAACTTTTCCTAGTAATCCTGCAGGCATTATGTACACTATTCTCAGTCCAGAATAAACACACAATGATTCTGTAGTTTTAAACACAGCACTATTAACCCATTTTTCCATTAACAAATAAACACTTTAACACTGAACAAGGCACTTTTTATAACTTATTTTCCAATAGATCACAACAACCTCCTCCACACACACGAAGTCCCCACCAAAAGCGAAGGCCGTAGCAACAAAGGCGACACGTGAGCGAGGGAGTGATCGCCTCTTCGCCTCAAGGGCCCCTCGTCTCACACTCCTCACTCTCACGCGCGCGCACACACACCTCCTCTCGCGCGGTCGCAACGACTGTCAGGCGGTCTGCGGCGCCGGGACCTCGCCAGCCCCTCCCCCCCCCCCCACTTCCTCCCCCAACAGCTCTACGCCTCCCCTTCCCCTTCCCTTTCTCGCACACCTCCTTCGCCTCACGCGCGCCCATTCACACGCGCTGTAGGACGCCCCTTTATCATCGTGCTTCACCTATTCTGCCTTTCGAACGCGACGTTAGGGAGAAAGCCCTGCATATGCACTGCAAGGACATGGCTATTAATAAACCGCAGCGGAATAGAGTAAAAAGGACTTGTTCTACTTCTCACGACAAAGAATACAGACAAGGGGAGAGAGAGAGAGAGAGAGAGAGAGAGAGAGAGAGAGAGAGAGAGAGAGAGAGAGAGAGAGAGAGAGAGAGAGAGAGAGAGAGAGAGAGAGAGAGAGAGAGAGAGAGAGAGAGAGAGAGAGAGAGAGAGAGAGAGAGAGAGAGAGAGAGAGAGAGAGAGAGAGAGAGAGAGAGAGAGAAGAGAGAGAGAGAGAGAAAGAGAGAGAAAGAGAGAAAGAGAGAGAAAGAGAGAGAGAGAGAGAGAGAGAGAGAGAGAGAGAGAGAGAGAGAGAGAGAGAGAGAGAGAGAGAGAGAGAGAGAGAGAGAGAGAGAGAGAGAGAGACAGAGAGAGAGAGAAACTCCAAAATAGACCAACGGATGTGACACAATGTGACTAAACGTTTAATACCAAAAATATTCAAATCTAGCCCGGGCAGTGGTTCCTTTCTCTTCGCTGCAATCTACACTCTACAAATGTCTATAAATAAATGAATAAGAACGCGCTTCTTCCTGGTCTCAGGAAGAACCGGCTGTGTGGACACTGATGGAAAAGTTTTTCAAAAGCCTTGGGCGGGCCGCGCACCTATTGATAACAGACAGGAATATTATACATACATACAGGGAGGGGGAGGGGGAGGGGGAGGGGAGAGGGAGAGGGGGAGGGGGGAGGGATAGGGAGAGGGGGAGGGGGAGGGGGAAGGAGAGGAAGAGGGATAGGGAGAGGGGAAGGGGGAGGGAGAGGGGGAGAGAGAGGGAGAGGGAGAGGGAGAGGGAGGGGAGGAGGAGGGAGAGGAGAGGGAGAGGGAGAGGGAGAGGGAGAGGGAGAGAGAGAGAGGGGGGGGAGGAGGAGAGAGAGGGAGTGGGAGAAGGAGAGAGAGGGAGTGGGAGGAGGAGAGGGAGGGAGGGGGAGGAGGAGAGGGAGGAAGGGAGGGAGGGAGGGAGGGAGGACAAGAGAGAGAGAGAGAGAGAGAGAGAGAGAGAGAGAGAGAGAGAGAGAGAGAGAGAGAGAGAGAGAGAGAGAGAGAGAGAGAGAGAGAGAGAGAGAGAGAGAGAGAGAGGAGCAATGCGGTTAGCACAAGAACACGAGGAAGAGAAGGAAGCAACGAAAGTGACAAAGCAAAAATAGAGACACCACTCTGCACCCAATCGACATGCACCACCGCACGCACATGTGGGCACACACACACACACAGAAACACACACACACACGGGCACAGAGAGACAGACAGACAACAGACAGACAGACAGACAGACAGACAGACAGACAGACAGACACACACAAACACACGTGCCCCCCCACCCCCCCGCCCGCCGGAAGCGCAGGCGAGCGAGTTCCAGGCTGGGGACGGCGGCGGCGATCTTCCGGCCGCTCGCTCGAATCGTTGCATTTTAGATTTTAAAAATTAAATTATTATTATCTTATTCTCCGTCGAGGCGACGGAGAATAAGATATGAAAGCTGCGATAGCTGTGCAACATCGTCGCATTCCATATAATTATCATTATGAAATTGACATGCTTCAGTCTGACCAGCATGTTAAACGTCACCTTCACCAACATATCAACTGCAAATTAACCGCAGCAGAAGATAGTGAAGACGAAGCTAAAAACTCACACATTATTGCTAATACAACAAAGCGAGGTCAAACATTTGACGGCAAAATGTTAATAATAACGCTGCTGCTTATTATATCGATAATGTGTGGTGGTATTGATGGTAAATATAATCATAATAATGATGATATAATTGTAACAGCAGCAATAACAGTAACAAAAACAACAGCAATTAGATAAAACAAAAACAATCAGTGACCCTACCCCAAAGCACAGGGCGGGGGGGGGGGGGGGGGGGCAAGACATCGGAAAGGAAAACTCATCACGGCCTGAGCGCTCGTCACTCGACCGGCGACGTGGCCAGTTGGCGTCGCGCAGGGTTTCCCTGAACGACGGGCTTCAAGGAAAACAAAACAATGCGCTTCCTTTACCGATCCTCTGTTAGACCTTGCTTCTGATAATGTGCAAAGAAGACGCCTGAGGTACAAAGACAGAGACAGAGACAGACCAGACACAGACACAGACACAGACACAGATACAGACACAGGCGCGCGCGCACACCACACACACACACACACACACACACACACACACACACACACACACACACACACACACACACACACACACACACACACACACACACACAAAGACGTCTTCTGTGCAAAGAAGACGTCTGAGGTACAAGTTTTTTTTATAAAGTTTAGTTTTGATTCCATTTATTACAATGGATATTCTTGGTGTGACATAGTGTCTGTTTCATTTTGCTTCTAAACTCTCCCCTGTGTGCAAGGAATGGCCGGGGTTACCATCCACTGGCGGCGAGGGATTCGAACGCAGGTCAGCAAGATTGCTAGACGAGAACGCTACCGCTGCACCACACAGAGACAGACACAGACACAGACACAGACACAGATACAGATACAGACACACACACACACACACACGTATATATATGTGTTTCTGTATTACATAAATAATGTGTGTATATGTATGTGTGTGTATATATATATATATGCACATTTATACATATATATACATACACTAATATATATGTATATGTATATGTATATATGTATATGTATATATATATATATATATATATATATATATATATATATATATCGACAGAAAAGCTGACTTCCCAGCGGCGCCCCAGCACATCTGCTCTCTCCGACGGAGCGCGTGAGAACCTCTAGCCCGGGGGAGAAAGCCCAATCTAAGCATCGATAGAAAAAGGCCTCGATTGCACGCAGAGATAAGCAGAGCACCGCGTTTCCCATAGCGCGAAGGTATGGTAATTGCCTCGAAAACTTTCCCCGGCGTTTCGTCGCAGCGAACACTCGAGTGAGATACTGGTGCAGGGGGTGGAGGAAGAGAAAAACGAGAGGGAGGGAGAGAGAAAGAAGTAGGTGAAAAGGAAGATACAGATAAAATAATGCATACGATAATGTTGGATAATGCAACAGAGGAGTGAAGGTTGGGAATGGGGGAGTCGGGAATGCGAACAAAAGTGCGCGTCTGCATGCACCCTCGGGCTTCCAGGCTCCCACATGCGAAGGGCTCGGTGAAGGAGTGCCCTTTGGCCTAACATGAGCGGTGCACGGAAAGAAAGAAAGAAAGAAAGAAAGAAAGAAAGAAAGAAGAGAGAGAGAGAGAGAGAGAGAGAGAGAGAGAGAGAGAGAGAGAGAGAGAGAGAGAGAGAGAGAGACGAGCTAACAGCCACTCAGCAATGACAGGCGAATCCCGCGAAGATCTACTAACGCATCTGCAAACAGGCTCGGGTACGCCATCCGGTCCAATATATGGGAAGGAAACGAGAAACAGGAGG
>NC_061840.1:7055947-7058447 GCF_019202785.1 Penaeus chinensis
TGGCATTAAGGTTTTGTTTTGACCAAGTAGGCCTCGACAGCTTTGCTTTGTTGTTTGGAGATCCCGTGACTGCTTCGTTTGGCTGGGATCGGCCTAAGACATCCCGTGGCACTCGGTCTATCTCTCTCTCTCTCTCTCTCTCTCTCTCTCTCTCTCTCTCTCTCTCTCTCTCTCTCTCTCTCTCTCTCTCACACACACACACACACACACACACACACACACACACACACACACACACACACACACACACACACACACACTCACACTCACACTCACACTCACACTCACACTCACACTCACACTCACACTCACACTCACACTCAACACTCACACTCAACACTCAACACTCACACTCACACTCACACACTCACACACACACACACACACACACACACACACACACACACACACACACACACACACACACACTCACTCACTCACTCACTCACTCACTCATTCACTCATTCACTCATTCACTCATTCACTCGTTCACTCGCTCACTCGCTCACTCTCTTTCTCTGACACACACACACTCCAACACACACATTCTGACACACTGACACACACACACGTATTTCTGCACTCGATTATTAGCAAATACCTTAAAATCGTTCTGGCACTTTTTCACCCAAGCACGTGATCATTAATAGGGTCGCCATTCCGGCTAACAAAGCGAACAATTTAAGAACTCATCAGATGGGTATTGTTACAGGAAGAATTTCCACCCGAATCACCAAAATGATCAAAATCCGTTTTCGAGATTCACCAGCCTCGGCCTCTGCCCTCGCCCGCCCAGCGCCCAGCGAGTCCCCGACCAGCGCCTTCACGCACCGAGTCTCTCGAGCGCCCACGGGAGTTACACTGACCCGCCATCGAGATCTGGCGGTGGAACTCTATCCGCTGCTCTTCCTCTCACGCACACACGTACACACGCGCGAGTGGGTGCAAACACACGCCCCGAAAACTTTCATATCACACCCGCAGCCCACCCTGACCCACCAGGGCCTCTCAGCGCAACAAGCCGCGGAATCCTCCGGCCAAGGAAAGTGGACCAGAAAGGCGAGCCAGAAAAGCCAGGCGATGGGTGGGCCAGGAGGGTGGGCCACGGAAGTGAGTCAAAAGAGTAGAGACTTGAGACAAGAAGGTGGGTTTGGGAGGTGGGCCAGCAAGATAACTCAGTGGGTGGGTTAGAGAGCCGAGTCAGAAAGGTGGGCTAGGAAGGTGGGCTGGGAAGGGGTGAGGCGCAAACGGCTCATTATAGAACCAAAAGTATTTCGGCCCGACACTCATTCACTTCAGTCGACATCCATCATACATATTCAAGCATGGCATTAAGCGCGCCTTTGGTAGTCAATTATAGAGATATCATGATCGGCGTTACAAGCGGGGAGGAAAGGGCACGGGGGAAAGGAGAGGGTATGAGGGAACGGGGTGGGTGGGAGGGGTAGAGATGTCGTGTTGGAGAGAAATACTTGTAGACAGAGAGAGAGACAGACAGGAAGGCAAACAGACAGACAGACAGACATGGCGGGCAAAAAAAAACACATATATATGCATACATGTATCTATGTATATATGTACACATATATATGCATACATGTATCTATGTATATATGTACACATATATATGCATACATGTATCTATGTATATATGTACACATATATATGCATACATGTATCTATGTATATATGTACACATATATATGCATACATGTATCTATGTATATATGTACACATATATATGCATACATGTATCTATGTATATATGTACATATGTATGTATATATATTCATGTACATATGTATGTATATATATTCATGTACATATGTATGTATGTATATATATTCATGTACATATGTATGTATATATATTCATGTACATATGTATGTATGTATATATATTCATGTACATATGTATGTATATATATTCATGTACATATGTATGTATATATATTCATGTACATATGTATGTATATATATTCATGTACATATGTATGTATGTATATATATTCATGTACATATGTATGTATATATATTCATGTACATATGTATGTATATATATTCATGTACATATGTATGTATGTATATATATTCATGTACATATGTATGTATATATATTCATGTACATATGTATGTATATATATTCATGTACATATGTATGTATGTATATATATTCATGTACATATGTATGTATGTATATATATTCATGTACATATGTATGTATATATATTCATGTACATATGTATGTATGTATATATATTCATGTACATATGTATGTATATATATTCATGTACATATGTATGTATGTATATATATTCATGTACATATGTATGTATATATATTCATGTACATATGTATGTATGTATATATATTCATGTACATATGTATGTATATATATTCATGTACATATGTATGTATATATATTCATGTACATATGTATGTATGTATATATATTCATGTACATATGTATGTATGTATATATATTCATGTACATATGTATG
>NC_061840.1:7090947-7098447 GCF_019202785.1 Penaeus chinensis
CCCGGTGGCTATCTAGGTTGACCCGCAGGTTATCCATGTTGGACCTGTGGTTGTCCAGGCCCCGGTGACTGTCCATGTTCCCTCTGTGGTTATCTAAGTTCCCTCTGTGACTGTCTATGTTTCCTCGGTGGATATCTATATTGCCCCGGTGGTTGTCCATATTCCCCCTTAGGTTATCCATATTCCCTCTGTGATTATCCATATTTCCTCTATGGTTATCCATATTCCCTCGGTGGTTATCCATGTTTCCCCTTTGGTTTTCGATATTCCCTCTGTGGTTGTCGATGTTTGACCTGAGGTTATCGTTGAGGTTGGCCCGGAGGTTGCTCACCAGCTGGAAGTTCTGAATGCGCATGCGCTGGTTGTCGTCCACCTCGACGACGAAGACGCGGTCGTTGTGGTGGTAGTGGTGTCCGCCGTCGTCCCTGAAGCCAATGCCGGAGTCAGAGTTGGAGGAGTTGGAAGAAGTGTTGGAGTGCTGGGGCGACATCTGCGCCTCCACGTCGATGAGCCCGGGCGCGCCGGTGTCCAGGTGGAACCCCACCCGGTTGCGGTACAGGCTCATGATGGAGTGCAGAATCGGGTCGGCCGAGTCGGGGAACTCCTGGCAGTGCGGCGCGTCGGGGTGCGGCGTGCACTCGAGGCGGAAGTTCTTGGCCCTGCGCGCGTGGTCGGCGTGCTGCACCATGCGCGGGTCCACCATGAACACGTGGCACGACGACGACACGCTGCCCCCGTCCTGGCTGCCGTCGCTAAGCTCGTCGCCCGACGCGCCGTGCACCGTCACCAGGCCGAAGAACTTCTTGTCGTCTGCGTACACGCCGCAGAAGGTGATGCGCTCGGCCGGGTACTGCGCCAGCGTGAGGCCGTGCGGGCTGGTGAGCACCACGCGCTCCGTGAACACCGACATGAGCACCAGCGTGTGCACCTTCTTCTCGATGCGCAGTCGCCGGATGCAGTTCCTGATGGCAGCCAGCCTGGAGCCACCCTGGGGCTCCTTGGGCATCTCGATGGTGCCCAGGTAGCCCACCACGGCGCGGTACAGGGCCTCGCCCAGGTCGTTGGGCGCCGCCTGCTGCTGCAGCTCCGCCAGGGTCGGATACAGGAGCTTGTTGATTTCCTGCTCCGTCAGCACGCTGTACGCCTCCTTTCCGGAGCCGCTGGGCAGCTCCACGCCGACCCACATGCCCGAATGCTGTTGCTGGGACTGCTGAAGCTGCTGCTGAACCGGGGACTGCTGACGCTGTGGCTGCTGCGGGTGCAACTGCTGCTGGTGAAGGAGCTGCTGTTGACTATGCTGCTGCTGTAAATGCTGCTGCTGTTGTAAATGCTGTTGCTGTTGCTGCAGATGTTGCTGCAGGTGCTGTTGTTGTTGTTGTTGCTGCTGCTGTAAGTGCTGCTGCTGTTGCTGGTGGTGGTGCTGGTGGTGCGCAAGCTGACTCACGGTCTCCGGCGGGAGGTTCTGCGGGTGGTGCCTCAGCTTGGCCTTCGGCGACTTGTCCTTCTTCTTGACCACGTGTCTGGGCCGCGGCGGGTGCTCCTGCTGCTGCTGCGACTGCTGCTTCTGTTGCTGCTGCTGCTGCTGCTGCTGTTGCTGCTGCTGCTGTTGTTGTTGCTGTTGCTGCTGCTGTTGCTGTTGTTGCTGTTGCTGTGGCTCCTTCATGGGCCGTGGCGTCCTTGTGACCTGCCGCGCCTCCGCCATGACCAGCTGGATCTGGTCGGGGCGCAGGCGTGTGGGCGACGTCGAGGAGGGCACGCCGGCAGGGCCCCCGTCGCCGCCGCCCAGGCCTTCGGGCACGGGGGACACCGACGTGGAGACCGTGAGTCCCTTGGGCGTGGGCGTAAGCGGCGCCTTGGGCGGGAAGGCGGACTCGGGCCAGGCGTCGCGGTCGGACAGCAGCGCCGCCTCGCCCAGGTGGATGGCCGTGTGCTCGCTGAAGATGGCCCCGCTCTGCAGGTCGCGCACCACCTTTTCTGCGCGTGTCTGCTGGTTCTTGTGGCGCAGGCGGTTCGGGTACTTGGGCTTCGGCCGGTTCACCGTGACGAACTCGTCGTCCGAGCTGTCCGAGTAGTAGTTCTCGGCGATCTGCAGCTTGAGCAGCTTGGACAGGCCGATGAGGCGCGCCACGTCATCGTGCGGCGCCTTGCTCACGTTCTGACTGTTGACGGCGATGAGGTAGTCGCCAGGGCGCAGGCCGGCGCGCTCGGCGGGGCTGCCCGGCACGATGCACGACAGGATGCACGGCGCCTGCCCGCTGATGGTGAAGCCGAAGCCGTTCTTGCCCTTCGTGATCTCCACCGTGCGGACCCCATAGCTGGGCCGCTTCTTCCGCCGCCGGTTATTGTGCATGGCTCCCTTATGGCACTGCTATGGCACGCTGCAAGGAAACAAACACCAACTTTAATTAAATCAAAACCATAGAAAGGTTACAGTATATATGATATTCGCATAATGCATGATTAAATTATTTTTTTCCCCAACTTTAATGATATGATACCTCTCCTTCCATAACCATAAAACACAAAACAAAAATCACCCCCGCACACAGGCCAGGAGCCTCCGCCCTATTCATTACAAGACCCTCATTTCACTCGAGGGTTGAGGCGAGGGTGAGGCTGAGGGTGAGGCGAGGATGAGGCGAGGATGAGTCGAGGGTGAGGCGACGGTGAGGCGACGGTGAGGCGACGGTGAGGCGACGGTGAGGCGACGGTGAGGCGAGGGTGAGGCGGAGTGAGGCGAGAGTGAGGCTGAGAGTGAGGCGAGGGTGAGGCGACGGTGAGGCGAGGGTGAGGCTGAGGGTGAGGCGAGGGTTGAGGCGAGGGTGAGGCTGAGGGTGAGGCGAGGGTTGAGGCGAGGGTGAGGCGAGAGTGAGGCTGAGAGTGAGGCGAGGTGAGGCGAGGATGAGTCGAGGTGAGGCGAGAGTGAGGCTGAGAGTGAGGCGAGAGTGAGGCTGAGAGTGAGGCGAGGATGAGTCGAGGGTGAGGCGAGGGTGAGGCTGAGGGTGAGGCGAGGGTGAGGCGACGGTGAGGCGACGGTGAGGCGACGGTGAGGCGACGGTGAGGCGACGGTGAGGCGACGGTGAGGCGACGGTGAGGCGAGGGTGAGGCGAGGGTTGAGGCGAGGGTGAGGCTGAGGGTGAGGCGAGGGTGAGGCTGAGGGTGAGGCGAGGGTGAGGCGAGGATGAGGCGAGGATGAGGCGAGGATGAGTCGAGGGTGAGGCGAGGGTTGAGGCGAGGGTGAGGTGAGGGTGAGGCGAGGGTGAGGCGAGGGTGAGGCGACGGTGAGGCGACGGTGAGGCGAGGGTGAGGCTGAGGGTGAGGCGAGGGTGAGGCGAGGGTTGAGGCGAGGGTGAGGCGACGGTGAGGCGACGGTGAGGCGACGGTGAGGCGAGGGTGAGGCGAGAGTGAGGCTGAGAGTGAGGCGAGGTGAGGCGAGGGTGAGGCTGAGGGTGAGGCGAGGGTTGAGGCGAGGGTGAGGCGACGGTGAGGCGACGGTGAGGCGACGGTGAGGCGAGGGTGAGGCGAGAGTGAGGCGAGGATGAGGCGAGGGTGAGGCGACGGTGAGGCGACGGTGAGGCGACGGTGAGGCGAGGGTGAGGCGAGGGTGAGGCGACGGTGAGGCGACGGTGAGGCGACGGTGAGGCGACGGTGAGGCGACGGTGAGGCGAGGGTGAGGCTGAGGGTGAGGCGAGGTGAGGCGAGGATGAGTCGAGGTGAGGCGAGAGTGAGGCTGAGAGTGAGGCGAGGTGAGGCGAGGGTGAGGCGACGGTGAGGCGACGGTGAGGCGAGGGTGAGGCGAGGATGAGTCGAGGGTGAGGCGAGGATGAGGCGAGGATGAGTCGAGGGTGAGGCGAGGATGAGTCGAGGGTGAGGCGAGGATGAGTCGAGGGTGAGGCGAGAGTGAGCGAGAGTGAGGCGAGGAGTGAGGCGAGAGTGAGGCTGAGAGTGAGGCGAGGAGTGAGGCGAGAGTGAGGCGAGGATGAGGCGAGGATGAGTCGAGGGTGAGGCGAGAGTGAGGCTGAGAGTGAGGCGAGGATGAGTCGAGGGTGAGGCGGAGTGAGGCGAGAGTGAGGCGAGGAGTGAGGCGAGAGTGAGCGAGAGTGAGGCGAGAGTGAGCGAGAGTGAGGCGAGGATGAGGCGAGGATGAGTCGAGGGTGAGGCGGAGTGAGGCGAGAGTGAGGCTGAGAGTGAGGCGAGAGTGAGGCGAGAGTGAGCGAGAGTGAGGCGAGAGTGAGCGAGAGTGAGGCGAGAGTGAGGCTGAGAGTGAGGCGAGGGTTGAGGCGAGGGTGAGGCTGAGGGTGAGGCGAGGGTGAGGCGAGGGTGAGGCGAGAGTGAGGCGAGGATGAGGGAGGGTGAGGCGAGGAGTGAGGCGAGAGTGAGGCGAGGATGAGTCGAGGTGAGGCGAGAGTGAGGCTGAGAGTGAGGCGAGGATGAGTCGAGGGTGAGGCGAGGATGAGTCGAGGGTGAGGCGAGGATGAGGCGAGGGTGAGGCGAGGATGAGTCGAGGGTGAGGCGAGGATGAGTCGAGGGTGAGGCGAGAGTGAGGCTGAGAGTGAGGCGAGGATGAGTCGAGGGTGAGGCGAGAGTGAGCGAGAGTGAGGCGAGAGTGAGCGAGAGTGAGGCGAGGAGTGAGGCGAGAGTGAGGCGAGAGTGAGGCTGAGAGTGAGGCGAGGATGAGTCGAGGGTGAGGCGAGAGTGAGGCGAGGATGAGTCGAGGGTGAGGCGAGGATGAGTCGAGGGTGAGGCGGAGTGAGGCGAGAGTGAGGCGAGGATGAGTCGAGGGTGAGGCGAGAGTGAGGCTGAGAGTGAGGCGAGGATGAGGCGAGGATGAGGCGAGGATGAGGCGAGAGGTGAGGCGAGAGTGAGGCGAGGAGGCGAGGGTGAGGCGAGGGTGAGGCGACGGTGAGGCGAGGGTGAGGCGAGGGTGAGGCGAGAGTGAGGCGAGAGTGAGGCGAGAGTGAGGCGAGAGTGAGGCGAGGATGAGTCGAGGGTGAGGCGAGAGTGAGGCGAGAGTGAGGCGAGGATGAGTCGAGGGTGAGGCGAGGGTGAGGCGAGAGTGAGGCGAGAGTGAGGCGACGGTGAGGCGAGGGTGAGGCGAGGGTGAGGCGAGAGTGAGGCGAGAGTGAGGCGAGAGTGAGGCGAGAGTGAGGCGAGGATGAGTCGAGGGTGAGGCGAGAGTGAGGCGAGAGTGAGGCGAGGATGAGTCGAGGGTGAGGCGAGGGTGAGGCGAGAGTGAGGCGAGAGTGAGGCGAGAGTGAGGCGAGGATGAGGCGAGGATGAGTCGAGGGTGAGGCGAGAGTGAGGCGAGAGTGAGGCGAGGGTGAGGCGAGGGTGAGGCGAGGGTGAGGCGAGGGTGAGGCGAGGGTGAGGCGAGGGTGAGGCGAGGGTGAGGCGAGGGTGAGGCGAGGGTGAGCGTCAGGTGGTGAAGGTGGAGGTGGAAGTAGAAATGGTAGTGGTGGTGATGCTGATGGGGAGATGCTGATGGGGAGATGATCATGGCGTCTACAATGACGAAGCGATGAAGAAGATAAAAAGAGAATGACATTAAAACCCGCAAAGATTACTTCTGCCACGTCCATAAATCGCAGGGGTTATCAGAATATACATTCCGAAAATCTTTTCGCGTCGGTCCTTCGGCACCTCTGACCTCTGCTCGAAAGGGAAAAGAACGACACAGACAAATGCGAGATTTCCGGAGATCTTTTACTCTCCGCAACATTTCAGGCAGTATTACAAAGTCTTCGATTGTCACGAAGCGAGACAAATCGAACACGCCTTCCCGAACCTGAACATCAACCTCCAGGCAACCCGCTAGCACAGTCCGTTTCTGCTCATCGGCCCGGACGTGTGGAGGAAAATATCATAGTGTTTGCCGTGTGCGCAGTTCAAACACCGGCGGGAATATCAAAGGCGCCTTGAAGCAAAAATATAACAGGAGAAAAACACGTCGGTGGAACGTAAAAATAGGAAAATCTCCAAACACATTACAATGAAAGAACCCTTGTGCGCCTGAGGCCGCATGGAGAATGAGGAGACACGGCGAAGATTCTTTTCACTGCTAACACCAGACGCCATTCTTTATGCTAGGCGGAACATGCAAATTGGCCTCCCTAAACGAACCACCGTGAGTTGCAGAGGAACACCTGCGCCCTCGTGCTCCTCGGGTGTGCCATATCCTGTTCGGCGAAGCCAATGTCGGCCGTGACTCCCTCCTAGACCCTCGGAGACACCCTGACCACAGACTTAAATCTCGACGCAATTGGGCCAGATAACATCGAACACGCCTCCATGACACAGAAGGCTCCTTACCAACTAATTCGCCACATGGCCACAAGAGCTGTGTACGCCAGCCAGCCCATGGCCCATCCATGACGCTCACCAGCAGGTCCAAGGCCGTACCCCACACCCAGGGCGAACACGTGGTCCTGACAGCCGAGGGAGCCCCCCACCCCACCCTAGTGACAATAATAAACCAGCGACCCTCTGAAATGTCCTGAGGCGTGCTTGAGTTTCATTTTACATGATCCCGATACATTTTCCCTTCTCTTTGGCCTTTTCGCTGCTGACACGACACACTACGCTCACTCGCCTGCCCCACCTTCGCTGTGAGGAGACACACTAGCGAGCGAAGGAGGCGCTGGCACAGAGCAAAAGAGGCGAGAAGCATAGGGTAGCCCGCTGCTCGCACCGCCAATCGTGTATCCGCCTGGCGCCCCATGTGCCTCGTCTCGCCGAGACATTCCCTACATACCACCACGGCACTCATCAACCCAGCCTGAGTTTGGTACCGACCCCCCCCCCCCCCCACGCGCGACCGACCAGACCTCGACCCGCCGCTCCTGCCATCTGCTCCTGAGGTAAGCGGCGTCACAAAAGCGACTGCGATGAACACTCTTCGCAAACTACTCCTCCGGGTTTATCAACGCAGAAACTCAATGCATCGTTACACGTCATTCATGTCGAGTTTCAGAAGTCTTGTTGAGCTTCATGAGCGCATGGAATCGTCAAGGAGAAATGAAACTAACAGAAACTATGGATAAAAATAATACCTAGCGAAGTTTTCCTAAATCCTGCGCCTTCGACTGCGGTCCACTCAGCAGGAGGACACGACAACAGTAGCGTCAATACAATCAGCAGAAGACCTTGACGCCCTACTGCTCCTTCCTATCCCCTTCTTTCTCTTCTTGCTCTCTTCTCCCTTACCCTCCCACTCCAGTCCCATCTTCGCCCTTTCTACTTCAAGATTACGCTCCTCCTCCTCCTCCTCCTCCTCCTCCTCCTCCTCCTCCTCCTCCTCCTCCTCCTCCTCCTCCTCCTCCTCCTCTTCCTCTTCCTCTTCCTCTTCCTCTTCCTCTTCCTCCTCCTCCTCCTCCTCCCATCTCTTTCCCCCTCCTTCACCTCTTCCTTTTTCTTCTTCTGTTCCTTCCTACACCCTCCTCTCTTCGCCACCGGTTAATCCCGACACCCCTTGCGTGTGAAAAGAGAATCTAGGCCTATCCA
>NC_061840.1:7125947-7150947 GCF_019202785.1 Penaeus chinensis
TCTATATCTATATCTCTCTATTTGTCTGTATATTTGTATACATCTCTATCTATATCCACCAATTTATCTATATAAGACAAACAAAACGTAATCACTATTACAAGTACGACATGATAATGGTAATAAAGCCTATAATACAATTACAATAATAACGTTGATAAAATGATAATTTACACTGATAAGGAAAAGTATGATAATATGTAATGCACAAGACAACATATTCTGTCACACATACAAAATAGTGCAATGCAACTAGCTCCCAATAACGGAATATATCTGTGCAACCTGAATATCCAGTCCAACACTTTAAAGGAAATTGATAATATAATCCAACGCATAAAAAGAAAGCCCCAAGAGAAACAATGAAAGAAGAAAAAAGAAAACCACTCTCTCATGGAAATCCCCAGCAAAGAGTTTGAAAAAGTACTCAAAAACTTCTGCGGGATATGAAAGAAACTATCGCATTAGCCTATGAAGAAATAGTTCAGGCTTGGGCATTAGGTAATCAGTGTAACATAAACTGAAGACATCTCTAAAGCAATTGGAAAAGTGTGGCACATTAGGCTTAAATCACATCTTACGGAAACAAATACTCGTATACCTGACGCATTCTGTAATATCCTTTGTATTTCCTTAGATAACATATGTTCAAAAATAATGAGAAAACATGAATGATGAAACATTTGATTTAAAAAGTGGGGTACCTCAAGATAGTGTCATTTTGCCAACACTGTTCATTACGTACAATTCTTATATCCCTCCACCAGTACAACGCTCCATATACATACATAATCCATCCCAAGTAATTTCCGTAACATCATGGCACTCCAGCTTCAGTTAATAAGCCGTATCTTCAGAGAAAATATGGGGTTACACAAATTTTGGAAAACAAGCTCATCCGTACGGCTGTCCCCGCGAAATATCTGTAACTTTAATCTGTCGCCACACTGATATTTCGCGGTACCACAGTTGGCAGCCCTATTGAATTCACCCGCTGTCATGCGCAAGGGTTAGCATGTGCAGCGAGTTTGTTTACATTTGCCACCTAGGCTGGCGCCAATTTTAAGGCGATGACGAGACCAGGATCTACATATATCACTGAGAGAAAGAGGGGATTCTTCTCTTGGATCTGGTATATGATGAGAGATCATCAATAACAAGACTCGAATTAGATGATATCGCAGCAAGTGAGTTTGATTGCGATGGTATGTATTGTATCTTTTATAATGCTTGTTCTAGTGACCTATTCTCGTGATCTCACATACCAGAAAAGCCATGTGTTCCTTATATCACAGTAATTCCACTGTCCCGTGACAATGACGAAGTAACCTTAGAACATGCTAATTCAACCCTTATTGCTCGTGAACAATTCCCATGCTGTTATTCTAATGTCTATGCGTATAATTATGTGTTGTTTATACTCAAAATGTTTGTTAGAAAATGCTTATTCTGAATCACTAAGTATGTTATCGCTATCTTTGTCGATATTCAAATGTCTTTATGTTTTGTGAATACTCAGCATTTTTGTCTCCTTATCACGAAGCTTTTTAGTCTTGTAAACACCATAACTCTTATTACTTCTTGTTCCTTCACCACGAAACCACCATGTTACCATATGTACTGGAATTCATATTCATTCAAATTCTTTCAAGTTTAGGAAAAAATTCCAAAACGAAGTTTGTTCATAGAAATTTTTGAGCAGTCCTGGCAGACCGCTCGCCACATGGGGCAGGTTGCTCCGCTCTTCCCTGGGCGCCTCTGCCTTGTCTATCCTTTGTATCCCACCTACCACACTCCCGCAGCAATAAACTATAAAACTGCGACAACTTTCACTTCAAGTACAACAGTACCCTACAAGAGGAGAGGGACACAGCAGCCACCACCAATTATTACACTGGTGGCACTGCAGTGGGATACATCCTCCACCTGTTATTACACTTGTCTAAATTCGCAGTTAGTACATCATATTCAAGACATTCAAAGAGGCAATATTCTGTGTATTTGCTTAAGAAAGTCTGAATTTAAGCATGGGACACATTAATAAGACATTTCCTTCCAGTGGTTATGAAACTCTAATATTGGTAAATTGGTCTAAACTGATCTTTTGCTTCCCTTTGCAGCTGTCGGTGTAGCTATTACTGCATCTCCCTCCGTTCCTGAAGCACCAGTAGCAGCAGTTGCCCGAAATCCAGATCAGGCAATTGAAGAGACTCCCTTGGATGCAGAGCTAATCACTCTCGATGAACTGGGCCAAGAGAGCCGTCGAGACATCACAGTGGACATCACAGTTACTTCTGGCTTAGAATCCTCTAGGTCTGGTTCAATCACCAGTAGCACTGCTGAATCTTCTGTACCTCCTCCTAATACAAGTGATCACAGTGCTGCTACGAGGCTTAATAAATTTACAAAGGAGGATTGCTTTAATCAGACGTTGCAGTATCAGGAGCAACAACATAAGGCAATGACGAAATATGAAGAAGGTTACTTGCGTATCCAAGAATTGGATATTTAAGCTGCATAGGAAAAAATAAGACAAATTAAGGAAGAGATGGAAAGCTGGCAAGACTGGATAGTTACAACTGAGTAAATAAAGGAAGCATTTTCTCTTGTGTGCTGTGCTGTATATATGTTTATGGATATTAGTAAAGGCTTTATAGAACAGTGCCTTCTTGAAAAGGCACGTTTTCAATATACTGTAGTATTGTATGTAGTGGTAAGTTTATTTTTTATAGTTTACAAAACATAATATTGTTTGTGATTCAAGACTGTTACCATATATTTATTGTTTTTATACAAGATGAGCTTTATATTTACATGAACTATCTCTATGAAATGAGGTAAATGATGTGGGTTTTTTTTTCTGCCTTATATATAGGACTAGACTGAAAAATAAAAAAATCTACATGAAAGATATATTTCTACAAAGCCTCTAAAAGTATAGAAATATAAATGCCAAAACACTGTGATCTAATAAGAATATACACTATAAAACAATACTAATAAATAATAAGGCACTATAATTTATATAGTCTTGTCCTCCACCCTGTTAATGTCAGAAATGTTGGCATTTTGGCCACCTTGCAAAGCACTGTCGCTCCACAGCCGCTGTCTTCTCTGTGCCCAACCTGGTCATAACCGCTCAAACTGCCCTGCACACTTGCGTATATGTGCTTATTGAGGTGGATCCCATAATGTATTTTATAAGTGCAGCCCTGTCTACAATTTTTAGTCTGAGGTAGCAGTTTTCAGATACAAACTTGCCTCACTCTACGAGAGGCCAGACAGGAAGCACGCCGACAAGATTTTTCAGTCACTCCCTAGTCCTTCACTCCACTCATATCCCCCTACCCAAGTAGTCTCTACATCTTCAGTACCACTTCCCTCTACTCCTCAACTTCCCATTTCTGCTTCCCCTATCTACCAGTCAAATCCCTTTTCCATTCTAAATCTAGATACTCCAATGGCCACAACTCCCACCACATCTCTCCCTATTCCTTGGTGTATATATTGCACCGGACAATTCAAACATTTCGCCCATCTTCTCCAAACACATCCCTTCACACATCTACATCCTCTACTCAGATGCCCATCTTCTCTTGTCCTCCTCATACAAAATCTTTTGTTTCCCAAACCTCCCCACCCAAATCCCCCCCAGAAACCCTTGGGGACATTAGATACTTCCTAAGTAAGGCTGTCTCTCCTCCAATTTCTCTAACCCCATTCTGGCTACATTCAAAGTGACTGCCGATATCCATCCTCTTCCTCTTTATATTCCCCCTACCCCACTTCCCCCTACTCCCTTTCAACCCTATCCTCTCCTCCACCTATACCAAAAAAAAAAAAAATCTACATGAAAGATATATTTCTACAAAGCCTCTAAAAGTATAGAAATATAAATGCCAAAACACTGTGATCTAATAAGAATATACACTATAAAACAATACTAATAAATAATAAGGCACTATAATTTATATAGTCTTGTCCTCCACCCTGTTAATGTCAGAAATGTTGGCATTTTGGCCACCTTGCAAAGCACTGTCGCTCCACAGCCCGCTGTCTTCTCTGTGCCCAACCTGGTCATAACCGCTCAAACTGCCCTGCACACTTGCGTATATGTGCTTATTGAGGTGGATCCCATAATGTATTTTATAAGTGCAGCCCTGTCTACAATTTTTAGTCTGAGGTAGCAGTTTTCAGATACAAACTTGGCCTCACTCTACGAGAGGCCAGACAGGAAGCACGCCGACAAGATTTTTCAGTCACTCCCTAGTCCTTCACTCCACTCATATCCCCTCTACCCAAGTAGTCTCTACATCTTCAGTACCACTTCCCTCTACTCCTCAACTTCCCATTTCTGCTTCCCCTATCTACCAGTCAAATCCCTTTTCCATTCTAAATCCAGATACTCCAATGGCCACAACTCCCACCACATCTCTCCCTATTCCTTGGTGTATATATTGCACCGGACAATTCAAACATTTCGCCCATCTTCTCCAAACACATCCCTTCACACATCTACATCCTCTACTCAGATGCCCATCTTCTCTTGTCCTCCTCATACAAAATCTTTTGTTTCCCAAACCTCCCCACCCAAATCCCCCCCAGAAACCCTTGGGGACATTAGAAACTTCCTAAGTAAGGCTGTCTCTCCTCCAATTTCTCTAACCCCATTCTGGCTACATTCAAAGTGACTGCCGATATCCATCCTCTTCCTCTTTATATTCCCCCTACCCCACTTCCCCCTACTCCCTTTCAACCCTATCCTCTCCTCCACCTATACCAAAAAAAAAAAAAAAACTCCTTCCCAACTATCCCTACTACCACTCCCTCCTGGACACACACGTGAATTTTGTCAAAATGTCCTTCCCCTGATCCCACCTTCCCTTACGAACTTCCTGAGACTTTGATCCCCAGTCTCAATCTCTGGGTATTCCTCCTATTTCTCAAACATTCATCTCTACCGTTATCACCCGATGATTGATCCACAATAACTCTACAGTGGATCATCTGAGGCTTTAGTACTCACAGACCTGATATTCATCACATCATTTCTTCCTACAGTCCACCCAATATATGTCTCAAGAAACCTTTCTTACATATCCTCCAGTACCCATTCCAAATTATAATTTTATATCATCCCCTCACTCTCTATCTATCTCATCTATACTCACCCATCAAAAAATCACCTTAAATTATATCTCCTTTCGAAACCACTGTTCCTTGCACAATTAAAAGCATCTTCTTTGCCGTTGGATCACAGTTATTTCAGTTTACTTTTCTCCTTCCTTTCCCATTGACTTTAATGCCTTCGAAACAACTTTCTCAACTTCAACCACCATTCCCTATAGTTGGCAATTTCAACTGTCGCCACACTCTTTGGGGTGACTCTACCACTACATCCCAAGGCCAGTCCCTAGAACAGTTCGCTGCATATTTCATCCAGGTCAGTAGTGCTCTTACCTTTCCATTAAAACAGCCAAGGAACACGCTCCCATCTCTTTCTCTACAGAGCCCTAGAATGCTCTCCCCTCCTCTGAGATCCTTTCTGCCTTACAGTAATGCTGCATTACACATGAAGACCCTGACGGCATTCATTACCATATGCTACAACATCTTCCATCTATCTCCTTATATTTACTACTGACAATCTTTCCTCCTCACTGGCTTGAAGCTCTTATTCTACCTTTCCTTAAACCTAATAAACCGAGCACCCTCCCTCAAGATTACTGGCCCATTGCTCTGACTAGTTCCTTGTTACTAGAAAAAATGGTCAGTGTATGACAAATGTGTTACCTTGAATCCAACAGTCTTCTAATTTCTTTCCAGTTTGGATTCCATCATGCTCTAAGCACAGCTGACCCTCTGGCACATTTAGAAAATTACATAACACTTGTCTTTACAAATTCCATTTAGACATTTTTGACTCCAAACTTTCTTGGCAAGATCACATCGTCAAAGAGAAAATTCACTGCCACCTCTGACTCCTGGGGTTTAGACCACAAAACTCTCCTCCATCTCCATACTTCACTGATCCTATCCACTCTTGACTATGGCTGTCATATCTATTCCTCTGCCTCTACCTCTTGATACTATCCACCAATGTAGTCTATGCTCTCTTCCACTCCTCTCCAGTTGAGAGCCTACACACTGAATCAGGCCTACCTTCCCTCTTTTGACACTATCTCTCTGGAGCTATGTACGTTTTCTCCTGTTCTCTCTCTCTAAAGTAAATGTCATTCAATCCCTTCTCCCTACCTTTACCTCCTCTCAATGCCTACCCACTCATTTCTCTCTCTCCAAACTAAATGTCCCTCAATCCCTTCTCCCTACCTTTACCTCCTCTCAATACCTACCCACTCATTTCTCTGTCCGGATGGATGCACTTCTCACCCTATCCTCACCTCGAACCCCTACCTTTTTCTACTCATAAATGCCCACCTTAGCTTATACCTTCTTCTTGTATGTGCTCCTCTGTTTTCCCTCATACATCAAAATCAGACATGCCCCCTTCTATCCTTCTCCAAATCCTTCTAGAGCTGGTTTTGCTGTAATCTTTCCTTCCTATCCCTTGAAATTCTCCACTTCCACCTGAATCCAGTGTCCTTACAACTGTATTATATGCAATTCTCTTTGCATTAGAACACGTCTTTCCTCCCTTTTTTATCCTTCACAATTTTTACTGACAACAAAAACACATTATCCCTTATACAATCTCTACAGCCAGTCAACCCTCTTGTTCAAAAATTCAGTACCATTTCACTTAAACATACAACACAAAACTGTCACGTTTTGCTGGATACCTAACCATATTGGGATTCCTGGCAATGAACATGCTGATAAATTATCACACTCTGCCACCTTCAAAACTTTCCTCTTCACCTGCTGGTATATTTCTGGTCTAGCCTCACCAATAATAAATTACATAACTTAAAACCTTCAATCTCCCCTTGGTCAATACCATTCTATAAGAACAGAAGCTGGGAGACTACTCTTGCCCTTTTACACATTGAACACACTTGCTTCACACATTCTTATCTCATGTCACAATCTGATCCACATCTATGCTCCTCATGCAATGTTCCTCTTTCAGTTCCACTTATCCTACTATCCTGTATCAGCTTTACAGCAACCCGTCCTCTGCCTTTCCTCACTTATTCTCACTTCCCCAACCTCCCAACCTATTGGACATACTTTCAGTATCCCCTACCTTTTCCATGTTTTCCTTACACATATGCATATATATCCTTAACTCTTTTCCCTTTTAACAACCATTACCTTATAGACCGCATCAACCCTCTCTACCCTTTCACTACCATACTACCTCTAGTACTGTTTAAACATTTAAATCTATTGTAATCATTAACTAATTTCCAACCCTTTTCACTATTATACTTTACAATAGTGATATATGACCTTGATGTCTTGCACATTTATTTGTTTTAGCTATTAATCATTAATCATTAGTCACCTACTTCCTTTATTCATTCTCAGTTATACCTTTCTCTACTTTTTGTTTCTTCTTGGGGAGATGTGTTGGAATATATGGTAACGCAATATGTGTTAGTATATTCAAAGAACCAAGTAAAATTATTCCCAATGCTTCTTAAGTTCCACTATAGGGAAATTCTGTTACACTATTGGCCACAAGAGCAGAGGGTTAGGTGTACATATATAAGTAGCTATAGTGGTAACAGTGTAAGATTACCATTGTTATCATCCATAACAACTTTATAAATATCTTTGTTCTTATATTTTAGTTCTCACTACATCATTATGTCTTATTTGTAAAAATGTTTATTGATATTTTTACTATTATTGTTTTGCCATTAACATTGTTATTATCATTCCTGTCAGCAGGGTCATATAACTTTATCATTAGTGTTAATGATATTGTAACGACTACTGCTAATAGTGATAATACTAATTATCAAAACTTATGATATTGATAATGGTAATAATATCAGGAATTATAAGTCTCACTATCATTTTTGTCAGCATTAATAAGAATTTATTAATAATTTATACATAGACAAAATATTGGTACTAATAATGGTGGTAGCAGGAATTATAACTTATATCTTTTTTATGAGCACTAACAAAGAATTCATTAAACTTCCACACATTGACAGGGTGTCAGCATACTCAACTCTGAGCATGTGACTCCACCTACAAGGTGTAAGCCCTGCCCCACGGTTCCTGTCACAGATGTTGACAGTGAAAATGAGCTTTTTTTGTTTATCTGACCTGCAATTTATGCATGCATTATCTGGACACCTTTATAAGAAAATAATAATACTGAATTTGGGTTTAGTGCATGTCTTTCTTAAAAATGTATCTAAGAATAAGAGTAAATGGTTAACAGAAGCCTTATGAATTAGAAATTTAACCATAGATAAAATTTGCACCTGCCAACATTAGTTAGTATTTCTCACCAATGCCATAAAAACTGGAAATGGATATGATGTTCAGGGTTTACGGGAAAAACTGATTGGTGGTTAAGTTTCTGAGCATTGCAATTCCAGGCATCACATTGTATTTTCAACATAAAAACTGTACTTGAACCTTGGGTCCCTTGCTGGCTCTGGATATACATTGTAAAAATAAAAAAAAGGTAAAAAATAAGCTTCCTTTGTTTTTCAAAAACTTATATGTGCTTGCCAGTGATAGACTTTGGTAATTTTTTGTCCATTGGAAATTGAGTTTCTCGTTTTTTTTTGTCTGAGTGTATGAAAAATAAATCGATTAACAAGGATATGTATGCTAGAACTATATTTATAGGTTAAGGAAAAGGAATTGTACCACATGGTTTATTTCAATATTGTTTGCACATACAACAAAAGACAAAATGAAAGCTTGATACTCCAAATTGTATTGAATCATCCTGAGCTGAATATTGGTGATGGTAGTTATTGATGTTTCAAAATAAAGAAAGTAATCAGAACAAAATTATTATTGAGAATGCTTGCTTTTAATATAATGGAGTTGCATTAATAATTCTGTAAAAAAATCATGTTTTTATCACTAGAGGCACATAAAATATAAAATCATCAAATATATGAACAAGCAAGCATACACAATGATATAGATTATGTTTTCAAATTGTGATAATTCTCAGTGTACTTGTAACACTGAAATATACAAGTAATTTACTTCTTGCATAATTTCTGATTACTAGAATTGGCACAAGTAATACACTTTTACTAACCTGCATCACAGATAGGTATTAAAATAAATATGTAATATGTGTATGTACAAGTGTGCACATACACATGCCCATACACATGCACATGCGCACACATGCACACTCATAAGCACATAAACTCACACATACATGCACACACAAAATGCAGCCTTGTACTCTTACATAAACATATATGCATTTAGATCATAAATACTGTCTGCATCAGAGAGAAACAAACATGAGACATTTCAGTTACACAGAGATTAAATACACCAGGAAAAAATACAGATATCAAAATGACATTTGAAAAGTGACACTTCAGTTGATACACAAACAAATGGAATGTATTTACCCATTTACTTCCTCTTAAAGTTCATTAGTTTGATTATAGAAGATTTTTAGAGAAATATCACTTATGCCTATATCCATAACTAATGTTTTACAAAATGTTTACTACCATGAAAGTGACCCAAACTTCACCTCAACACTAAAAAGTTGTCTAGACATTTATTATTAAGCATCTCAGTTCTTCTCCAAAAGAAACTTTTTTTCAATAATACAGTAATTAAGTGATAGTATGGGCAGCATTTGATATTAAAGTGGGTGTAGCCTATATAGTATTATTGTGTCTTGCATTTAAATGTTTAACAAGCAGTTATAATGCATCATCCTTTACACTTCACTTGAGTCACATGAATATTGTCATTACATTTTAAATTATTTTCCCTAATTTAGCTGACATAGTGTATCGAGAAACATGCACATGCATGCATGTACATAGCCACCCAGACACAAAAGAAAAACAAGCATGCATGTATGCACTCATATGCTTGTATGAGTTTGTGCCTCTTTAGCGCTGTGAGTAGGACCCCTACTATTCCTACAAGACCAGAAAAGGTGGCAATCTACAAAACCTGCAGTTGAGTCTATGTGACCTATGCCCACCTTACTCATTTCAAGAAAAACACATGACTGTTTGTTTCTAGGTCTGAAACTTTCAACAGGTGAAGCCTTTTATGCTAAGTAGTTAAACAAACAGTTTATTCTAAACTGCTGCTTTGCACCATAGAAGTCTTTCCAAAGGACTCATTCAGTATGTCACTGGATTCTTTTTTCATCTTCTACAGAGGGGCCATGAACTGTTCAACATTATTCATTCACAACAAACATACACAGCCACACCCATATATTCAAGTAAGCATGTGTCAACATATATAAAGGCATACATAAACAAACTTGTATATTGCACAGAAATCCTTACATGTAATCTTTGGTCTTATATATAGAGTTGATCTTAAAGTACTTAGTAACTAATGAGCTGGATTAAGTAACTTGCTAACAAATGTTTAAAGAATGTTAATGTGAATCTGATCTGCCTTATGACAAGATGAAATGATTGATATGTCATTTACTATGACACCCATGGGGATGATAAAAAAGAAGAAAGGAAAATTTGATACAAGACCAAAGAGTTTGGAAGTAAGGATGTAATGTACATTTTTCTGCTTCTTCTTTTTATCCATTAAAGGCAACAAATATAACAGTTCAGTGGTGGAAACAATATGCCCCACAATATTGCTGTTTTCGATACCTGGATACTTTGAAGACAACATATAAGACTCTCTACATATGAATATTGAAGACCTTTTTGTTTCAACATCATTTAAGCTATCTGAAAGTCTGCAAATGAATGAAGCTACATATGAGAAGTAAAATTAGAGGGATAAATACACAGCCAGCATTCATAGTGCAATGAACCTATTTTCAATTATATTTCAGTGATGTGGACATTTAATGAACACTGCATGGCATTTGAGGCAACCCAAGGGACGCTAACCATGATGGGGTGTACTAGAGGGCATATCAACTGACACAAATTTTTAAAATAATAAGGACATAACAGCAAATAAGTGTACATCAATTACTTAGTAAATAAGCACAAAATCAAAATCATATAATTTCTTACACAAAGTTAGGGTGCATAAAAAAAGAAAGCACACACAAACTATGTGGGTGCGTCTGTCACAAAAGTCAGAGTGCCACCTGACTAGTGACAAGATGTGCAAGCTCTTGATCAGGTGGGGCATTGTGATGATAACATCCTCTGCCCATTATGCACAATCAAATAGCCAGGCCGAGGCAGCAGTTAAGTTGGCCAAGAGGCTGCGGCATGTGGGTGCAAAACCAAGCCACAAATGTTTGGGACAGACGTAATATGATTACAGAGGCCCTTCTGCTCTGTCAATACACCATCAGGTTGGATGGCACCCAAAATTTCTATTCATATCCAGAGGCACCTGAGTCCTCTTCCTAAGAGATTGATGTATATATATTTGCTATTACGTTCTCTTTATCATTTAGATATTTTGTGCCAATGGGTACACTAATATCTGAGGCGGGAGGGGTATACAAAGACTCATAAAAGGAAGGAAGTGTTCACAAGTCTTTCACTCATTCACGTTATGAACTGCAAAGAAAGAAACACAGGCAGAAGAAAGGAAGAATGATAAAAATGAATAATGAAACTGTTACTTAATCACAGTCCTTTCAACACTGAAATCATGAAATGCTTATCATCTGAGTCAAAACAATTTTCCTTTCTTTTGGCATAATCACTCACACACACACACACACACACACGCACACACACACACACACACACACACACACACACACACACACACACACACACACACACACACACACACACACAGGCAGTATATCCTGTCTTTGTCACATGCCAAACAAACCCGTATGATTACCTTTTAATAATACTGAATACTAATTCTGACTTTCTAGGCAACCATGCCTTAGTTGATTCCCTCACTAGTGAAAGTACATACTATATCAAGAAACCTATAGTTTCCATTTCTGTTATAGTAATGCAGTGATCCTTATTATAATTTTTTTTCCATTCACTATCATTTACATATGACATCACAGGAAGGTCTCTCCTTTTTTCAAAGATCTCATATGAACTTGAAAATCACATATGATTTTTCAGACCTTTTTCTTTTACTTATTAAGACCTGGGCTGTGTCCACAATTACCACAAACATGTACAGGCAGGCAGGAGAGGGTAAGAGTTGGTTCTTTTGTTGATCCTCTATGAACCAACTTTTTAATGAGTTAACTGAATGAGCTTTTTCTTTATTGATTCTTTCATGTATCCTCACTGAGTAAATGCTTGAAATGTAAGATTCGAGCAGAAAAAATTATCTATAAACACTTCCTGCATTCGCCTGCATCATGCTTGCTCGCTACCAGTGTAGATACACCTATAGGCAAGTAGACATAGATAAAGAATGAACTAAACTGAGACAAAGAATACATTAAAACATTAATTTAGGAAAAAATAAATTTGAGGTTTGATATAACACAATATAAA
The DNA here is from genome assembly GCF_019202785.1 of Penaeus chinensis. Taxonomy (NCBI): domain Eukaryota; kingdom Metazoa; phylum Arthropoda; class Malacostraca; order Decapoda; family Penaeidae; genus Penaeus; species Penaeus chinensis. The sequence continues at coordinate 7,138,517 of NC_061840.1, forward strand.
TTTATATAACCACATGTAAGCTTTGTGCTTTAAATATCCATTCTCTTGTTGAATGGATATTTAAAGCCCTGAGCTTACCCCTAAATTTTATAATGAAACTACATTTTCCTATAATTCTGTGATCGTCTATTAAGAATAACAATGGCTTGGACCAAGTTGATGAGAAGGGACAGTATGAGAAGACCTCCAAGATAGGGAATAAGCCAGAAGTAATAGAACCTGTAATGGAGAATAATAGTTAGTGTGCTTTCTTAATCAAAACAGGAGAAACATTTTAAACAAAACTCTGATACCCTGTCTTAATACTGATGATTATGTTTTAGACTCTTCCCCTTTCACATTGCAGCAGTTACATTAAACTTACCCTGATCTTCTTTATAAGCAGCAATTAGATTCATACTGCCAATGCATTAACTGCATATTGTATTTTATACAAAAACAAGCTACCACAACATGCTTAACATATGGTAAACTGCTAATGTTGCATCTATTATAAAATAATAAATATGCTTTGATATCAAAAATAGAGATCTTACTGAAATAAGCTCTCAAGATAAGTCAGAGGCTCTTTTACCCTTTTCCTACCTCCTGCTTGTATCATTCTGGCCACATAACTGCTGACTGGTCGGTTTCACCAGTCTTCTCTTGGACCTGAAAGCAGCAGAAACACCTCAAAGAAGATGAGGTGATATGAAGCCTCTGGTTCTAGCCAAACACATACACACCCAGACACACACATGGAAACTTATTTACATATACTAACACATCAAAACACATGTGCATGAGTAAACAAGCACTCATGCACATGTACACACATGCACACACACACACACACATACACACACACACACACACACACACATGCACACACACACACACACACACACACACACACACACACACACACACACACACACACACACACACACACACACACACACACACACACACACACACACACACACACACACACACACACACACACACACACACACACACACACACACACACACACACACACACACACACACACACACACACACACGTACACATGCATCCACCAACACACACACACACACACACACACACACACACACACACACACACACACACACACACACACACACATACACACACACACATACACATGCATCCTACAACACACACACACACACACACACACACACACACACACACACACACACACACACACACACACACACACACACACACACACACACACACGTACACATGCATCCACCAACACATGCATCCACCAACACATGCATCCACCAACACACACACACACACACACACACACACACACACACACACACACACACACACACACACACACACACACACACACACACACACACACACACACACACACACGCACGCACGAACACATGCATCCTCATCCTCCAAAACACACACACACACACACACACACACACACACACACACACACACACACACACACACACACACACACACACACACACACACACACACAAATGAACAAGCATGCATACACCCACACATACTCTCTCTCTTTCATGTGAAAAATTACATAATGAAGAGAATAAAAGAGCCATTCACTATACTTTGAGCTTATTTCACGATGCACTTCCAATCTGCATTCAGCAGATATATCATTCAGAAGGATAGAGAAAAGTGAAGCTATAAATATTATTCAATCTGTCTTTCACAGTTGTGTAGAAAGTACAGCATAGGTCATTCACAGGACAAGACAGGTGATGTGTGTTCCTGTGGTAAGGCATAAAGCAAGTTTTTATGAGACCTCTACTGCAATACAAAAGCTGGTAATTCTTTAGAGGATTTTTTATACTTTTTAGGTACTCCATAAATATATTTTTTTTGAGAGGAGACTTAAAATTACAAGCTGGAAAATATACAACTTGTAGCATTTTTGTTTTAATTGATGCAGTTTCCCAGTTTTTAATAATCAATAATTAGATATAATTATATCATCACTTCCAAAAACTAACAAGCAACTGTGAGTATGGAATGATATTATGAAAATAGACTGTACAGAAAACCTAAATGCTGTAAAAGAAAATTGGAAAGATGTGCACTTATGAGCAATAGTTTAACTTTGTTCACAGCCTGGCATGTGCTTCAGTACATTGCCCATAGATAGCACAGTATTCTTCAGGAGGGGGAATAATCACAACAGCTCTTACCACCGAGGTCCTACTGCGCATCTGGTCATTTTTCCTTAAGGTTCAGCTTAAGAGAAAACAGCCACACAGATCAGACAGACAACTTCTACTTATAGCAAGATTGTCTGAGAGAAAGAAAAGAAAGAGAATATGTAGCAGATTTTGCCGAGGGAACTTAATTATCACTTTCAATTTCATTATTATTATTACTAATATTATTATTATCATTATCATTATTATTAATATTATTACTATTATCATCATCATTATAATTATCATTATAATTATTATTAGGCTGGATTCACACTAGCAACTTTTTGTGGTCAGTGGCTGCCACAAAAAACATTCACCCTGAAAAATGGTGAGTACATGCACCGTGCACACGAGCCACCCAGTTGCAGCCTAAAATGAGGTCAGTATCATGATAGATCTCATGGAAGTAACATCTGTCTGCACTCTCTTTGTGAAGATGAAAAGCAACAAGTGCAGAAAAGATGTAGGGTGCACATCATAGTAACAGACTACTGCATTCCACAAATTACTTACAGAACTAAAAGAGCATCCTGATAACTTTTGGATTACTTTAGGATATCACTGTATTCCTTCAGATTTAAATCATACAGAGATGGTCTCTTCTTCACTTCTACAGTCAATGTTTCACAGTTAAACAACTCTTTATTAGCCATTTCTTCCCTCTCTGTGCACACGACAAAGAGTAATTGATGCTGTGTTAGACAGACCAAGAGAACACGAAAGCAGAGGGCAACATCAACCCCTCTTGTGTATGCTTCCATTTGAAATAACTGTGGCCAACCACAATTGTGTGGTCGATAAAAAGGTTCCGCGCACCACAATTCATGACTCTTTTGTGGCTACAGTACCACAAAAAAGTTGCTCAAGTGAACCAAGCCTTATAACAATAATAATAATAATAATAATAATAATAACATTAGTAATAATAATAACATTAGTAATAATAATAATAATAATGATAATGACAATGATAATAATGATAATAACAAAAAAAAAAAAAAAAAATAAAAAAAATAATAGTGGTGCTGATAATGATTCAAAATCATATCAATAATAATAATAATAATAATAATAATAATAATAATAATAATAATAATAGTGATAAAACAAAAATGCTAATATTTATAATAAAGATAATATCAATATCAGAAGTAATAATAATTGGCAATGAAATGCCAAACTCTTCTGTAATCATCCCCACCAGCTTCTCATCTTGTTGTCTCCCTTCCTCTTCCCTATTCCACCTTCCTTCTCCTCCCTCATCTTTCTTTTACTTTGGATATTAAGAATATGGTGCAATCTGTTGGCTATGTGTAGTAATATATGCAATGCTGGAGCACAGTTGGACTACCTCATGAGTGTCTACTTATGAATGAATATGAGCTCATCTAAGTGGGTCTATCCTAGAATACTTACCATTTTTGTCAGGTGCTTTAATCTTTTTTTTTCAAAGCTCAATTTTGTTAACCACAAAGTAGAAAATCTATACAAAATAGCAATGAATGTGGCAAATAACATCTGATATTTTCAGTATAAGGCTATTATTGGAAACAATAATAGCTTTATATATGAACATATTAATGAGTAACTTCTACCTTGTGTCTTACATCAGGATTAGCACTATGTAAAGAACAGGAATGTCCTTATTTAAAGTGTTTTAATGTTATTTTTATGATGAAAGACACCTATATATTTTAAAAATAAAATATATAACAAGTGATAACTGAGAAGACGAAATAATGATATATCCCACCTAACATTAAAAGTTATCAGTAAATAATGAAGTGTTCTGCCATGTTCCACTCACTACAGAAATAAAGCAAAAAAATGCTTACTGTTCTTACTTTGTAGTTTTATCTTGAATTTTTGGAAGGTTTTGGTGACTGATATTTGTTAATTTCTCATGATTTTAATGTTTCTCCCAAACTAGCATGTGTGCATTTGTTGGTAGTATGAAAAAACTTATGAGTTACCAACAAATTTCTACTCATTTACTAAGAATCTTTGTAGCATAATATACTTAAAATCTACATAAAGGTTGAAAAATGACATATATTACTGTTCATTATATTGAGGCTTTGGTGCCAAACAATAGCATTATTGGAGTTAGAAAAAGATAATTTTGATTATCTGTTTCCCATGTAAACTGTAATATATATTATATTATACTAAACAGGAAATCTATGTTCAGACATATTATATACAAAGAATTAGCATTTCATATTCTACCACAGCATTCACTCGCAAATTTCAGCAAAAACAAACTAGTACAAAACTTATATAAAACTAAAAAATAAAAAAAAACAAATTGGGCTGGTCATAACAAATAGTAGTCATTTTTCTTTTCATAAATTACAAAAACTCACCTTTTAGACAAAATACCCTCAAGATCGATTCCTTCATGGAGCTTAATTAAAGACAGGCCGAGCTGGAGTTGGGATCCTTCTGTCACTGCTTTGGATTTCAAGCAAGCTGGGTAAGACACACTGTTGGTGTCTGAGCATACTTTACGATGATACAGGTGGAATAAACTTGGATCTGGAGCACGGATTACCTGTAAATTTTGTATATAAGTTGATAAGGATTTATCAGGGATTTTCACAATTAGTAGCACAGTACTTTCCACCATATAAATCATTGACTTATTAGATGCACAAGTAATCTGGCAAGCAATATTTAGGAAAAATTCGTTCCATGACCTTGCATAAGCGACTTGGCAAATCTGGGATTACCCCCTCCTTACAATATGGGAATGATGTGGGCGAAGTGCCATGAGTTTGGAAAAGTGTGGCTTTTCAAAATTTCATTGTACACTTCTAGCAACTTAATCATGTCATCATGATTAAGATTTGTCATCTCATATCGAATCTCATCGAGGCCTGGGGATGTTCCTCTACAGGCTTCTAGGGCTCAGACAAGCTCTTTGTAAGATCTTTATTGTAATCAAAGTCATCTCCTGTGGCAAAGTGAAGAGGTTGCAGCTCAGCAGCTTCCTTGATGGGCAGGAATGCGGGATGGTAATTTGCTGAGCTGCTTGAATGAGAGAACTGCTTGGCGAGTGCAATAGCAATGTCTCTAGGTGAATCTAAATTATTACCCTCGTGAATGATGTTATTTATTTTGAAAGATGTTTTTTTCTTATTTATTTTATTGACAGTGGAGCAAATCTCTGATATTTTTGTATTGCTGTTTATTTTAGAGACAAAGCTCCCCAGGAGTCTCTTTTTGCTTGTCTTATTACTCTACGAGCCCTAGCTCTTGCTTGTTTGTAGTTGCAAAAGTTCTCATTAGTGATGTTATTTTCGAAAAGCCTGTAGGCACAGCGCCCTGCGCCAATCTGGTGTCCACCATGGAACTCTATGCTTAACGCTATCTGTCAAAGTTTTAGGAATGGATAGCAATGCTGCTTCTAAAATCGAATTCTGAATATTGTTTACTTTATCATCAATGGTTTCTCCAACAAGTTCGAACTTGATGCTCCTTGTGAAGGCGACCCAGTCTGCTCTTTTTATGTTAAATTTAGGTGATGAAGGCGTTCTCACTGTGTCGCATGAATATTCAATCAACGAGTCGTCAATGGTGTGCCACAGGCATTTGGCTGCTATTGATGAAGAGACCAGTGATAAGTCAATAAAGCTCAAATTACTGGTATTATCGTCAAACCGCGTCGGATTACCATCGTTCAGAAGGACTAAATCAGACTCATTAATCAACTTAACTACTTGCTCACCTCTACCATCCACCCGCAGGGAACCCCATAACAATGAACGTCTACTACGTCTTGGTTCTTCATGCTCTCAAGAATTTCGCTTTCTTCCATCGTCCTCAAATCCCAAAGATTACTCCCTTACAGGTATTTCGGTCAATAGGAATAGTTACTCTAACTCGGAGATCATGAATTTATGTCAGCTTAAGTATATCCTTTATCTGGGAGTTACATTGTACAATTTTTTGACAAAAACAAAATCGCTGTCCACTTGACCATCAAGGAGCTTTTTGATGATAAAGGGGTTCACGTTCAAAAGCTACTTATTTTCATTCACACAGTTTACATTCGCGAACCTTGCATTCTAGGTTGGGATTTAGAAAAGTGGTCATCTCGTTTTGTCATTAGTAGGGATTCCATTGTTTACAGTCAGATTAGTCATAGAGGGTTCATTAGTTGCCCCTCCTCCTTGAGGAGGAGAAGGAGTAGCCGGGGTATCACTCATCCTGGGTATTGGACCAGGTCCGGCCCCTTGTCTCAAAAACATAGTCCTGTAGGGACAAAAAACTCTTTAACAGCAATAGCTAAGAGACCAAGTCCATCCTCTACCCCCCCAGTGGAAGCCTGGTTGCGTTCTCCAGTACCACAGAGGGATCAAGTTATGTGGAGGACACTTCCTTACCGCCGAACTTGCCTAGGTGAAGGACGGTAATTCAATGCCCACCCCCCAAGCGAATACGGGAGTTCATGAGGAACTCCTGTAGGATCAGGAAGGTCACATTAAGATGAAAAGCATTCAGGACAAAAGAAAAAGTGCGCCCAAAAGAAGTCCCCAGACTACAGGGCCTCCCTACCCAGGGGTCAAAGCCACAAGGGCAACCCTAGTGTAGAAGAGAGCTGCAGGTCTGAGGTAGGGTGCTGACTACTCCTACTGTAGCCTCGTGTCACCTGCAAAAGCAAAAGCACTGAAGGTGCTGGCAAAGCACTATAAAGTGAGCAAGATCTGTAATTACAGGTTTTTAACTTTATTTCAGTTACTTTATCTAACACAGAAACAATAATGTCTAGCAAGACGAGAGGCCCCGGGCTCCAGGGTAGCTCTTGTGGCACAAGACTTTTTGTTTATTGTTGCTGTGTTTTAACAAGGTGTTCGTTCATCAGAGTTTCGACCACGAGTGTTATAACATTAAGTATTCTTTTAAATAAAATTCACATTACTGCATATATTGTATCACATTATTTTGGAATCATAATGATATATAAAACAGATATTGTGAGCTACCATATCAGTTTATTAACTGATCACAACTGTTTCTGAACAATCATGAATATAATACTATATAAGAATGAATATATATATATAATATATATATATATATATAATATATATATATATATAATATATATATATATATATATATATAATATATATATATATATATTCAAATTTCCTAATAGATGATTCATCTATATTCAGAAGTAAAAAAATAAAATGCTGCAGGTCTAATCATAAACATTGATGTGTCATATAATGATACAGACACACACACACACACACACACACACACACACACACACACACACACACACACACACACACACACACACACAGATATACACACACAGATCTATGGAAGGATATTCAATACAAATTAAATCATATGTAAAATTAATTCATAATCATTGCATTAATAATAATAGCAATAGTAATAATAGTAATAATAATAATAATAACAGTAACAGTAATATTAATAGGAATAGTAATAGCAATAGTAATAGTAATAGTAATAGTAATAATAATAATAATAACAATAATAATTACAATTTAAATATTAGTAACAATTTATGATGTTGAGACAGGCTTTTTCACTTCAATCAAATTACAACTGATTATTTATTGGGTTTTTAAATTACTTCTTTTGTGCAAGGAATGGCTTTAGTTACCATCCACTAGCCAAGAATACCACTGCCATGTACATCACAAATAACGTTATTGCAAGAAGTCATATAAAAATGTACTAACCTTGATATCTTTCATTTTGAGGAACTTTTCATAAAGGGCCACATCTTCTCCTCCCCAACTGCGTATATCTGGGAAACCTCCAGATATTTCATAATCTGAGCGATACATACAGGCCATCCCAAACCCAAATGTACGCCAGAACCCTGATTGTACTTCTACAACCAGCTGTTCACTTATGGGAGGTATACTCTTGTCAAAGAGTGGATATACTAACTTAGGGTTGTAGAGTGAGAACACAACAGGATAGTAAACCTGTGGAAATGAAATTTAAAAATATTTAAGCAAGGTTTTGATAACAAGATAATCATGCTAACTTTAAGCATTAAGTTTATTAGTGGTCTTTACATTGGGAAACTGTGGATTGTAAACTTTAACATGTAAGAAACATGACAAAGGCTGAATAATTTATGAAACTGTATATCATTATTTTCTATATTTGTTAATAGTTCATGGTGAATTCATCAGTGAAAATGTCCATACAGTCATCATATCAAATACCAGAGTTCATCTATGATGGCTGTGAATTTGATATATAGTAAAAAAAATACATGATGAGATGCTGGTATAAGCAGTGGTTGGACTAAAACAAGATGTCACCCCTCAAATCTAGCAAAGAGGGAAACACCAGAAAAGGTGCACAAATGTATTTCCCAACTCAATCTAATGCAGTTGTGAACTTGACATATGGCACTGATAGGTGTCCCAAGGTGATACTGACATGATTAACTAATACACCATTTTTTATGTTTATCTCTTTTAGCATAGACATCCCTCTCAACTCCAAGTCTGTCCATAGGTTATATCAATCTTCACTAAAGTAATTTTTTGTAATGTATACTTAACCTTTTGAAGATTATACTGACACCCACCTTAATAGCAGAATACTGTAACTTATGTAAAATGAAAAGGGGGGGGGGGCACTACATGAATATTGTATGAATATTGTAGTGTTCAAAACATTTTCAAATAAAATCCTTGCAGCCAATGAGACAGTTCTACAGAGTATTTTCTATTTCCAGAGCAAATTAACAATATCCCAATCAGGTCATGCCTGCTATAGCTTCCATGCAATCTCACCTGATATCCTTTCTTTGTATTGCTTCTGCAACGGGTGAAGAAATCATGGTGCATGAGAACATCAACATCACAGAAAAACAGAAGCTCTCCTTTGTCCTTCATTTCTGTGTTTTGGGCTCCAATATGCAAGCCATGACCCCGTGAAAATTCCTTCTCATCCACAGGAATGAAAGACCACTTGAAATCTGGTAAGCCCTCAAGTCTCTTTGTGGTGAGGTTCCGTACTTCAGAAATATATGAATCACTAAAGTAGACCACAGTCAGGGAGAGGTTGGGGTCATGTGGCACAACATTCCTCACTAAATGGTCCAAGAATGTAGTATACTTGGATACATGTCCCTTTAAGGGCACAATAATGTTCACTTGCTGGAAGAAAATAAAAAAGAAAAGAAAATACATTACAATCAGTGGCAAAATAAGTGTTAATATCTCTAAAATGAAACATGAATTAAAGTGAGTCTCAAATTTCTTTAAAAACAAAAAATTATAACTGTTTGGGGCAGCCACTTTACTCATTAAAAGAAAAAAATATTTCAGAATATGCATACATGTCTATCAGTTATTGGAACATCTGGGTATATAAAGTATTGTAACTAAGGAGAGAAGGAATTTTTAACTGCTCTTCCCCCCGCAAGATAGTCAGAAACACCCATATGAAGCCTACACATATCTACACCATATCTATATATCTATGGCAAGTCCATATGTATGGTATAGTGGTAACAGATAAGTGTATGATAAATCCATTCCAGGCAGTAACATGTTTTCATCACATGGCCATCTCCTATAGTAAGATGCACAGGACCAAGGTAAGAGCAAGAAGACAGAGCCAAAGAACAAGAAAAATGGATCCCACAGTACCTCACCCCTTTGCTTGCCGTTACCCATATTGCCCCTACATGCAAGGGCGAGCTCAGAATTCCTCAGGCTCTAGGGCTGAGTGGCAAGCATTAGGTGGAATGGGAAGAAAGAAGTGGGAAGTTGGGTTGCTCCATGAGCATTATTTCTGGGAGCGGTGTACAGCTAAGTTTGTCACTACTCAAATCTTACATGGGATCACTGACATCCGATTAGTTCTTACTCTCCACCACTAAAAAGTGTGCAGTGTGGCCACCGCCACACTGCATGCGATACATGGCAATGTAGCGTTATGCGACAAGTGGCGAGGAGCACCGCCGGCCAAACTGGAGACAGTAGTGTCGCGCACGGAACAGATAGGTAACTATGTAAATGTTCTCGCAAATGCAAGTTTTCTTAAATTCTCTTCTCTAGCAGCGAGAAAAATTACATATTTTAGTAACACACACACACACACACACACACACACACACACACACACACACACACACACACACACACACACACACACACACATACACACACACACACACACACGTGCGTGCGTGCATTTCGGTATAGGGCGCTAACCTTATGGGCACATATGTATGCGTTTGCGTTTTTTTAATAACTAGTGTCATAAGGGATAAGCTACTACTGGCTGAGGTACTGTAAAGGGCAGTTTTTCAGCACTCGGTTTAGATTTTGACTGGGAACATGCTCTGGGTGTAGAGTTCCATGAATTTGAGAAGGACACGGTATTATTCACTCTCTGGTGGCCTTAGGAGACCCTTAGAGAATCTGAACTTTTCTCTTTAGTTTCAAGGCATGACAGCTGCTCTATCATCCCTGTGGTTCTTGGTCATGGCTGCTTATTAGCTGGCCAGTAGGTTCCCTCATATATATGGATTAGTTTTGGGGTCCAGCCCTGTTTGAGAGCCTACCATAGTGGTTCGACTTTCTGCAGGTGGGCCTCTTTGCCTCCTCCAACAACAATGGTAACTAGTTGTCACTACAGAGAGAAATGATGCCAACTGTCATTTTATGGGTGATTTTGCTGTTCAGGTCCTTCTAGGACCTAGTCTATTGTTATCCTTATCTGCCACAAGGGGCTCCTACTCATCACTTTATGAGATCTTAGGTCTTCTATACTGGTCATTAGGTACCCCCCTAAATGTGACAGTGGCCACCATAGTGCCATGCAGAGGCATTATCATTTAGCAGAGGTTCTGGAGGTTCCATGATCATCGATTGCAATAGTCTCATCCCACCGGGTAGGGATCATGGACCTTGAAAGTTTTTTTTTTCGGATTCCAGAGATCTTATGCTTTTCCAGTCGACTTCCTCGTTAACCCTGTTGAGAAGGTATATCCCTACATGGTTCATCCAGGTGTGGATCCATTCCTCAGATATATGGAGCAATCATCTGTGGACAATGTCTTCCACTGTGCCCTGTTTCTGGTTGCTCTAGCAATAAATCCTAGGGTCTTGCAACTGACATTTTACTTCCAGTCTCCATATTTCACTTCCTTCGGCTCGGCTAATGCCTGTCTCTCTCGTCTCTTACCTAAAGTATGTGGCCAAGAACAAGTGGAGGTACTATGCTATGATTCCATAGCATAGCATAGCCACAGTCACAATATGGCTGTCTGCCCGGCAGTTTTGGTTATAATCTGATGATAAGTAAAATGTCTACAGGAATCTACAGCAGGTCACCATCCCTGGTCTCCACTCTGGGCCCAGCACCCTATTTTGTTGCCTGATTGATTTATATCAGTGGTTCCCAAACTGGGGTAATGTAGCATAAGATAGTGGGCCATAATCTGAGGATATGTATGTGTAAAAGCAGTTTAGCGGGTAGGCATAAAGTGGAGGGAACTTACAGGTTCAGTACAGGTAAGGCTTTATGATGTCATTATGATATTTGAGCTCTGTTGCTATATTTCCCCATCTCAGAGTTTGTAGGACTTAAAATGTCATCATTTTTTTAATCAAACTGGGAAATTTAGCATTATTACAAAACAATAACAACTGCTTTTACAGTGTGGCAGATGTGGGCAAAGACAACATCGAAATAGACAACGCAGAGGACACATGTCCCCAGCCATTCAACATTTTTGGTAGCCAAAGCATGGTGGCATTTGGTGAAGGTCGCCGGATGCGAGACTTTAATGCGAGGGTTTACTGTTGTATTTACTTGTCATTCTATTTGATCCATGTTTAATATTTCTCAACATTCTATTCAGAGCTGATGCCTTTAGATATTTTCAAGTTAATGTTTTTTATTATGTAGCATTCATTTACAAATTAAATCTAAACATGAATTGTGAACAAGTCTAATGAGAATAAGTAGACGGCGAAGAGGGGTGTAGATTCTGGCCGAGTATTGCAAACGGCGACTACAGTGTGGATCAACGTGGACACATTACACGTCAGGCTGTCGAGTTGAGATTGCTGAGCCATTTGTTGCTGCATCATGAACATCATCTGCTACATTTGTCGGAGTAGCATTTGTAGCAGATCCTCTATTTCTCCACTGGACTCTCTTCTGTCTTGCTATAGTGAGGGC
>NC_061840.1:7155947-7158447 GCF_019202785.1 Penaeus chinensis
GAGGCTGAGTCGCAGAGGAGAGGTTGCTTTATTAAAGGGTGAGTTACCGAAGATTAGTTACGTTGCTTGAGGCTCAATCTTGGAGGAGAGGTTGGGTTGTTAAAGGGTGAGTTACAGAAAATACGTTGAGCTGCTTGAGAGTGAATCATAGGTTGTGTTGCTTGAGGGTGAGTCACAGAAAAGAGATTGGGTTGTTTGAAAGTGAGTCACAGAACAAAGGCTGGGTTATTAAAGGGTCACAGAAGACAGGTGTTAGTAATGGTTCACATCCTCCTTTGCAAACAACAACACCTGCTGAATTCGGAATGTGATGTACCAATATAAGGCAATTTACTCCATGTGGAAGGAAAAGCATAATGAGGGAAAGAGAGGAGGAGAAGGAGAAGAAGAAAAAGACAAAGACGAAGAAGAAAAAATAAAAGGAGCGGAATAGGAGGTAGCTATACGGAGAATGAGAAGAGGAAGAAGAAGAGTATTAGGAAGGATATATAGGAGGAAAAAGATGAAGAGGAAGAGACAAAAGGGAGTGAGTAAGCATCGCACACATACAGATCAGCCTACTGCGGATGCATTCCACGACGCCAGGGTCACGCGAGTATGTACAGTAAAAACGGAAGGGTTTCTCTTGTGGGCTTGTCACCAACATTTTTCTTTTCACAAAATTATCCAAGGCCATTTTTAAGTTCTTCACTCATCCCGCCCTTTTCTTTACTTGGAGTATTAGCTCATCCCTGCCTTAGATTTTGAATAAAATCCATCACCTGCGAGCGACCATTTAGACAGCCCCTGAGATGGCCTCGGATTTTGGTAGTCACCCTACTGACCCTGTGCTCACAAGATTTATTACATTAAACTTTGAAACCGCGATGACTCTCCGGCCGTTCTCCCCCACCACCTTCTCAGACCACTTGCTGTAACGAAGAAACGCCCTTCGGACACCGCTGTCACGTGCATGCTGGCCCAAGCAAACTACGCAGCTACTATGACGACTGCATACGCTCGCATTCGTGGCTTGTGGCGTGGCGTGACACTCCGGTGCGCCTGTCCTGCCAAATTGCTCTAATTTTAAATTGTGTGCCAGCCCCTATCGAGTCGTCTCAGGGGGAGGCTGACCAATGCAGCTGAACTACAATTCGTTCTGCTCTGAACTGCTGTTGTTGTATCCACCCCTCTTGCAACCATACGCCAGCGACGCTATGCAGACATCCAGAGAACCATTAACTGGGCCACGGGCCAGCAAGGCCACAGTCCAACCTAATATTCCTACTCTATGTTGAAGTCCATAATCCATGCCGCAACCAAGCAGAAGGCAGCGCCATTCCGCTTACCAGAAACGTCATACAAGATCGTGAGGGTATTGTACAATAACCACATTGGTCATGATGAAATTAAAGTTTGAAGAATCCTGCTCTAGCGGGGCTTACTTTCTCTGGCCCCTACAGAGAGAGAGAGAGAGAGAGAGAGAGAGAGAGAGAGAGAGAGAGAGAGAGAGAGAGAGAGAGAGAGAGAGAGTATAGTAACCAGTTCTCGTGATCTCTCTCGTCTAGCATACCAGAAAAGCCATCAATTTCCAGTCTTCCATTAATTCAACTGTCCTCCACAGAAGCCAACACGTCTACAACCATGACAATGACGAAAAGACCTTAGAACACGCCAATCCAACATATAATCCCTTGATTCCTTTATGTCGTTGAGTACAATTATCTCATGATTTTACTCAAAATGTTCGCTACGAAATGCTTTATTTGAATGACAATGTATGGAAACGGTATTGTCATTGATATCCAAAGGCCTTTATGAGTACACAGCCATTCTGTCTTCTTTTCACACTTTTAGTCTTGTAAACATCATAACATATAACGTAACCAGCGCATATAACCTATTCTAATTCTTTCACGCTTTCCATTGTGAAATGTTTTAAAATGAAGTTTGCAGTTGACATAGATGACAAGACACTCGGTACACCAGTTACCAAGCTCCCGCAGTAATGAAGTATAGAATTTGCGATAACTCAAGAATTTAACCAGTGCCCTCCACGTGCGGACACATTCCTCACTTCGTTACAGGGAGAGAGGGAGGGAAAGAGAGAGGGAGGGAGGGAAAGAGAGAGGGAGGGAGGGAGGGAGGGAGGGAGGGAGGGAGGGAGGGAAGGAGAGAGGGAAGGAGAAAGGGGGGAGGGAAGGAGAGAGGGAGGGAGGGAAGGAGAGAGGGAGCGAGGGAAGGAGAGAGGGAGGGAGGGAAGGAGAGAGGGAGGGAGGGAAGGATAGAGGGAGAGAGGGAAGAAGGGAGGGAAGGAGGGAAGGAGAGAGGGGGGGAGGGAAGGAGAGAGGGAGCGCGGGAAGGAGAGAGAGAGGGAGGGAAGAAGAGAGGGAGGGAGGGAGGGAGGGGGAGGGAAGGAGAGAGGGGGGGAGGGAAGGAGAGATGGAGCGAGGGAAAGAGAGATGGAGCGAGGGAAAGAGAGAGGGAGGGAGGGAAGGAGAGAGGGAGGGAGGGAAGGAGA
>NC_061840.1:7170947-7173447 GCF_019202785.1 Penaeus chinensis
AAGTCGACATATCTTTTTTTCACACGAAACCATATAAAATATACATAAAGATATAAACAAATATAAACACAAATATATCTATATACCCATCGAACAAAATCGCGAATAACTGTTTACTAAAGGGGACCGTCCCTGGGTTTGGGGGGGGGGGGGGGGGTGAAAATGAGTTATGTCCTGTTTCAGATTCGTATACTACTGTAGAATTACCCACGTGAATATGAACTCCCGCGAAGAAAAATTAGGTGGTCAAACGAGGGCCTAACCCCGGACAACTATTTCGCTAATCAGCGAATTTTACAGTGGGTTGGTTGCCCATGATACTCTCCGAAGGGATATTTCAACTGAGTTGAGGATTTTTCCTCATCTCAGGTGAAAGGGGACCAGGAACCATGAGTAGTAAGTATTAGCTTTCTTCTTACTCTCCCTTCATCACGTTGTACACCCTGTTTGCTCATGGGTGATTACGTAAGAGCATATTTATATTTACCCCACACCCCCTTATCTTCCCTACCTCCCATTTTCGGTCGGTGGGGGGGGGGGGGTAAAATAGAAAATGGTACAACCGAGATGGAGGGTAATATGAGGAATAGACGACTCCTGACGGCAGAAAAACGAGTTTAGTAGTACGTGGACGTGATATTACAACGTTATTTTATGGTCAAGTGAACCGCATAGTTACGGCGCAGGATGACTTCAGTGCTATATTATGTTGTATCTAGTAATGCTGTGCAATAACTATTGATCCGATCTGAATGAAATAAAGAACAAGAGATAGAGCAATGGTTGAGCTTTCTCTTATGTAGAAAGTAGCCAGTAAGCAAGTGAAAAAAAAAATTAATAGATTATCAAAAAAGTTTGAAGGTCGATTACTCGTAAAAAAAAAAAAAAAATCTTCATATTTCAGACTTCTCACGCCTTACAGTTTTTGTCCGATCTCTAAATCCTTTTTCCCCTAATCAGAATGTCAGTATGCGCATAGAACTACTAGAAAGTAGCCAGTAAGCAAGTGAAAAAAAAGGAAAATTAATAGATTATCAAAAAATTTTGAAGGTCGATTACTCGTAAAGTTTTTTTTCTTCATATTACAGACTTCTCACGCCTTACAGTTTTTGTCCGATCTCTAAATCCTTTTTCCCCTAAACAGAATGTCAGTATGCGCATAGAACTACGTATCGTTTTTTAAAATTCAAAATGTATATTTTTTTAACGAATTTTTAACTTTTTTTTCTCTCTTTTTTGCAGTTATGTAACATGCGATAATTTTGAAACGAATTAATGAATTTCCAAATTGGAATACGTTTTGTTTATATGCCCTAGAGGTTTTCTCGGCAAAAGTAATATAGAAAATTAAGTGATAACGTGAGAAGGCTAGAGTTAACCTAACCTTTTCGTTGCGCCTACAATTCCCTTCGGTCAAATTAAATAACATTCAGTATAAAGATGCGCAATAAAGTACTCTTTCATCCTATTAAATTTCATTAAAATCTGTAAGACCATTTTCTATTTTTCAACAAAAAAGTGAAAATATGCATTTTCTCAGGGACGGTCCCCTGAGATCGTTATCCTAGATCGTAATCGGAGAACAATATGACCAGAAGGCAATAACAATGTAAGAGGTTTATAGGCTACCGGGAAATTCAACATCCGCTCATTACTGACCTGGCTGTTTAGCAGATTGTATATATCCGTTATAAATATATATATATATACATATATCAATCTTACTTCAATACTGTTCACAGGAAATCCTGAGTAAAAGAAATTATGCCTAACAGTGGCTAATTATGAACCAAAATCACCTTGCAGAGGACAGTACTGCATGGTGAATGTTACGGGCAGCTGCGTAACATTCCAAGTGACGGATGTAACTTGGCAAAGACAAGGTAGGCATATCCGGAGTTGCAAATGACGTACTAATATCGTGATTATATGCCAATAACTAGCCCCATATGACACCGGAAAACATTATTTATAATTCAGGGACACGCATGGGAAACAGCGAAAATAAGAATGTTTAATTGTCCTCCTTAACAGTAGGTCAATCTTGGCGATATGTATACTGACTGGGAAAATGTGTGCAATAATCTATATTCAGAGGTCTTAAATGTAAGCGTTTTTGGATTGAAAAGAAGTGCCAATATGCCGTTGAGAATGCTATAGGACAGGTCACAAGTGCTGGTGCGACTAGTATGACCAGTAATAATAGTTACCCCCTATAACTATTATTAACTATTATCACCCCCTCCTAACCTGTCGTTAGAAGGGGGTGATGACGAAAGGGGATGCACCCAAGAATGCAACAACTGCATGTATAACTCCACTATCCTCAGCCGACTCCAACAGGTCTATACTTGTTACAATGACGAAGTGACCATAGAACACGCTAATTCAACCCTTATTGCTCATCTCTATCATTATCGATATTCAAATGTCCTTATGTTTTGTGAATACTCATCATTTCTGTCTCCTAACGAAGCTTGTAAACACAATAACTCTTTTC
>NC_061840.1:7188447-7193447 GCF_019202785.1 Penaeus chinensis
TGTGACTCCTAGGTTTATTTAAGAAATAATGTCAGCGGAGGGCTGTGACTGATATGAAAGGAAATAGGTGTATGGGAATGATAAAGGAGGGAAGAAGGAGAGGCAGAGGAAGGAATCGTTGTAAGTCGGGAGGATATTGATGAAATTTACGACATTCTGATAGGAAGAAAGAAAAAAACAACACGTATTTAGAAACAAAGACAACCATAAAAACGCAATCAAACACACAAAAATACTTCCTTAATTCAAGAAATAACAAGAAACTTAAAAGTAAACATATTATAACGAAATAAACCACATCATTCTTAAGGCTGATCTGTGTTTCATCTGCAGGAGCAGAAAGCTGTTCAGGTGACCGGCCCGGAATCGATTATGGCCCCGCGGTCTCCAGGCAAAGGAAGGAGAGGAGGGGGGGGCGGTAGAGGTGTGAGAGGGGGGAGGGGGAAGGAGAGAGGATAAAGAAAGGGGATAGGACAGAAGGAGAAAGATGGGTAGAAAGGAGGGGAAGGGAGGAGAATAAAAGAACGGGAAAGATGAAATGAGGGAGGAACGAAGACGAAGAATTATGGAAGGAGAAAACAAAGAAATAGCGAATGAAGATGATAAACATGCGGAATAGGAATGCAAAAAAAAAAACGATATTAATAAAATGAATGATAACAGTGATGAAGATGATAACAGTAAAATGATAATCGTTAATGGCAATAAGCAAATATTTATACAAATTGCAAAGACATTAGCAGCAATAACACCACGTATCACCTCTGCCTCACGGAGAGTTACCTCTTTGCCCAATAAGGGATTGATAATGCTTATTAGACGAAAAACTACTGCATTATTGAATTGGAAGTGGGTGGCTGGGTAGGACACTGCCGCTGTTATACTCGTTATTTTTCTTTTTATTATGAATATGATTATTGGGATTATCATTGTCATAGCTGTTGTTGTTGTTATTATCATTAATATTATCATTTGTTCTGTTATCATTATCATTATAGATATTATCGTTATTATTATTTTATTATTATTATTATTATTGTTATTATTATTGTTATTACTATGATAATTAGTATAATTCTTATTATCCTTATCATTATTGTTATTATCATTGTTATTATTACTACTACTACTATCATCATTATAATAATAATTGTTATTACTGTCATTATCATTATTGTCATAATTATTATAATTATTCTTATTACTATTTTTTACCATTACTATAATTATTGTTATTAATATTATAGTTATTATTATTATTATTATTATTGTTATTATTATTATTATTATTATTGTTATCATTATTATTATTATTATTATTATTATTATTATTATTATTATTATTATTATTATCATTATTATTATTATCATTATTATTATTATTATTATTATTATTATTATTATTATTATTATTATTATTATTATTATTATTATTATCATCATCATCATCATCATCATCATCATCATCATCATCATTATCATCAATATTACTATCATTAGTGGTATCACTATGATGATATTATTAATAATATTATTGTCATTACCATCACTATTGCTGGTAATATTACTACGGGTTTTACTATCATTATATTTTTTATACTATTTTTGACATTATCATCATTATTATCATTTGTTTCCTCAGACTCATTATCGTTGTCAATATCACTATTATTAATGTTATTATCATTCTTGCTATTGTTATTATCATTATTATTATTATTATTATTATTAGTATTATTATCATCATTATTATTGTTATTATTATGATAATTACTAATATTATCAATTCAATATTATTATCATTATCATAATCATCATTATCATTTTTATCATCGTTATTATTTGCATTATTATCATAACCATTATTATCATCATTATTATTGCTATTATTATTATTATTATTATTATTATTATTATTATTATTATTATTATCATTATTGTTATTATCATTACTAATATTGATATTATCATCATTACTATGTCACTACTACTATTATAATTATTAATATTATCATTATCATCATAATCATAATAGTTATCATTAACATTATCATTAGCATTAGAATTATCGTCATTACTATCATTATCATTATTGTAATTATAACTAGCATTACTATGATAATTTGTACTACTACTACTACTACTGTTATTGCCACTTTAAATACCATTATTAATGAGCATATCCTCACTATCATCATTATTACGATTTCTGGGTATGTATATATGAAGGTAGATGAGGACCAATTAACAAAGATTTTATAGACAGTTAATTGGATCATTTCATTAGGGAAAGAAAGGTTAAAACATGAGGCAGTGCGTTTTATTGTTATCATTATTAGCAGTATTATTACCACCATGTTTATTTAATCTTCATGATTATCATTATTATCATCATTCGTATCATTATTATTATTATTATTATTATTATTATTATTATTATTATTATTATTATCATTATTATTATAATTATTATTATTATTATTATTACCATCATCATTATGATGATGACTATAATTATTATTATTATTATTATCATTATCATTATCTTTTATTTTCACTTTTATTGCCATTATCATCATCACTTATTATCATCATTTTCATTATTACCATTATGATGGTGATGATGATATTACTGTATTTATTATTATCTATATTATTATTACTATTATTAATATCATTATTATCATTACTATTATTATCATTATTATTATCATTAATATAATTATAATTGTTATTGTTATTATCATCACCATTATCTTTATTATTGTTATTATAATTATCAATATTGTTATTATCATAATAATTATAATGGTAATTATTATTATCATTATTATTATTATTATTATTATTATTATTATCATTATTATTGTTATTATTATTACTAGTATTATGATTATTATTATTATTGTCATCATCATCATTATCATTATCACTATTATTATTATTATATTGTCATTACTACTAACATTATTATTCATTGCTATTATCATTATTACTATTATTATTTTTACTATTATTATTATCATCATTATTATTATTATTACTATTAATATTATCATCATCAATATTATTATCATTGTTACTCTTATTATTGTCATTATTATTATTACTAATATTATCATTATTATTATTACTATTATTATCATTATTATTACTTTTGTTACTATTCTTATTATTCTCATGATTCTTCTTATTATCATTGTTACTGATATTATTATTATGATTCTTATTACTATTATTACTATTATTATCATTATCACTGTTAATACTATTATTATTATTATTATTATTATTGTAATGATTTCCATGATGATGATTATTATTGTTATTATTATTTTCATTTTCATTATTATTAAAAGTGATACTATCATTCTTAAAGATATTGTTATAATTATCCTCATGATTATTATCATTATCATTATTATTGTTATCATTATTATTATTATAATTGGTATTATTATTAGCAGTAGCAGCAATAGTAGTACTAATATTCAAATCATTATTATTATTATTATCAATATTATTATTGTTATTATCCTTATCACTATCATTATCATCATTATCATCATCATCATCATCATAAACATCATTATTATCATTATTAATATCATCATTATCTTTACCAACACTATTTTCATCGTGATAATCAATTTCCATAACCGATTTATTTTCCCTTATTCTCAAAGTAAGGAAGATGCCAGAGGAAGTTAGAAACATTTAAGCCCGAACAATGTCTTTTTTAAGGAAGTGAAAAGAGGGAAAATATAATCAAGAGAAAACAATAAAGAGAGAATAACGTGATTTCAAGATATTCGCGCACAACGAAATACTCGGGGCAAGACAAGGACGCGGCCGGACACGGAAGGCTTACAAGCAAGTGTCTGCCGAGGGGGAGAGCGTCCTTAGAGGCAGGTGCGGTAGGGATCGACCAGACACCTGACCCCGTACCATGCTATCATGCGACACAGCCACGTCCGGCCATAACGCAGGGAGGGAGAGAATACAGAAGGTCGAGAGCTCTCTCTCTCTCTCTCTGTCTCTCTCTCTCTCTCTCTCTCTCTCTCTCTCTCTCTGTGTGTGTGTGTGTCTCTGTCTTTCTGTCTCTCTCTCCCTCTCTCTCTCTCTCTCTCTCTCTCTCTCTCTCTCTCTCTCTGTGTGTGTCTCTGTCTCTGTCTCTCTCTCTCTCTCTCTCTCTCTCTCTCTCTCTCTCTCTCTCTCTCTCTCTCTCTCTGTCTCTCTCTCTCTCTCTCTCTCTCTCTCTCTCTCTCTCTCTCTATCTCTCTCTCTCTATGTCTCTCTCTCTCTCTCTCTCTCTCTCTCTCTCTCTCTCTCTCTCTCTCTCTCTCTCTCTCTCTCTCCCTCCCTCTCTTTCTATTTATATATACGTGTATATAGGTATGTATATATAAACGTATATATGCGCGTATATATACATATATGCATTTATAGACACACACACACACACACACACACACACACACACACACACACACACACATATATATATATATATATATATATATATATATATATATATATATATATATGCATTCACATGGCCGAACAGGCCAAGGCGCTACGTTCAGGTCGCAATTTGGTCTTCTGGGCGATGGTCCAGTGGTTAGAGCACTAGACTCCGACCCTCGTGGTCCCGAGTTCAATTCCCCGTCGCGGCGGTTGTAAAAGTGCCTGCGCTCTGACTGCCTATTCGAGCCCGAGAAAACGACATATCGCCTTGAGAAGTCAGACGTAGGTGTCGTAGAGGAAGTCACCGCCGTGGCACAACTGTTAGCGCACCGAACATCAGTTGATTAGGAAGGGCATCAAATCAGGCAAGGGTAACACTGCTGTTCGTCTTCTATATAACCTCTCAATAGTGAACTGAGAAAGGCCTCTGTCCTGCAGTGGAATGAATGGCTGTTAAAAAAAATGCATTCACACACACACACACACACACACACACACACACACACACACACACACACACACACACACACACA
>NC_061840.1:7200947-7208447 GCF_019202785.1 Penaeus chinensis
AAAAACAGGAAAGGGTGACAGGTGCGGTTAGAGATTACAAGCATCAGAAATTATACACACCGGTCCTGCTTCCTGTCTCTCGCTCTCTCTATCTCTTCTCTCTCTCTCTTTCACTCACTCAGTCTCTCGCAAACACACACTTATTTAGCTCATCTTCCTCGCCGCTCTGGAATATTCAAGGACCTCTATCAGAGAAAGTTTAAAATTATAGAAGACGTATTTACGCGTATAAAAATATTGTTCTTTCACCTGCTAGATGATATAAAAGAAAAAATCTCTAGGATTCATAGGGATTTAACAGTAAAATAAGTGTATACACGTTTACACACTTCTCGTCTGCATATACATAAACACATATGCTTGCATACAGTGCTGTTTCATGCTGTCTATACCATTTAGAACTTCTTGTATTGTTCAGCGTTTTGTGATTTTGTAATGGTGTATCTTTTATCTATCAAACTTTTTAAGATACCTTTTTAATGAATGTTGTGTTGGGTATACCATCTGCAATTTGCAACTTGTCATACATTAATTTTACGGAAAAAAAACTTCTTCAAGCCGATATCTGCAAGAAAATGAGTTTGTTGATCTCATCATCGGCTGTGAGGAACCCGATGGTGTGATGAAAGCAAAGGCGTTGTCTCTGTAAACTAAGGGTCAATCTGTTATAATGAAATCTCTATTTGGAAAGGTTTTGTTGCATATTATTTTGATCCCCGTTTGAAAGAGGCTTGTTTTGTCTCTTAACCAGCAGATTTGTAATAGGGATATCATGTATTACTTGTTCTACATTATTCATATTGTAAACTGTACATTGTTCTGCAGTGAGCATCATAGTTATGCTGTCAGATCCCTCTATGCCCTGTGAGAGGTGCCAAAATATCCCCGCGGTACATATAAACACTGGTTGGTAACACATCTTGCGATGCCAGAGTATTTCCGTGATGAACGCAGGCTCTGATGCCCTTCGTTCAAACCCCTGACTTTATAGGTTTATTTGCGGAAATTTACACTTAGTTGCGTTTGGTTAGCGCCATAAATCATTCTCGAATCTTCTTTGGAATCTGTAATCATAACTGTTCCACCCAAAGCACAAGGACGTCTTTCGCTTATCATCACTTATCCTCTTTATATTCATATATCCATTTTCATCATAATATGTAGATCTTTCGTTTAGCCTGCTAGGTTGAATGCGACCCATGGCTAGGATATGTCTATTAAACGTTATTTACACTGTAGGAAACCATTTTTGCGGTTATGTATTCCATGTTACTATTTATTCAGTTTCTTCATTATTTACCTAGATTCTTCATACACACACATTCTGTTTCTCCTTGCGTTCAACAAGCAGTTATCAGAGCCAGTCACCACTTCCCATCCAGGCTGATGTCAGAAAATAAACAAAGCACATTTTATCACACTCGCCCTGTGTAACTGGTGGTTCTTCTCGTCCCTGTTAACTCTCTTTTACTTCGCTTCCTCTCACTCTTGACTTCAATCAGAACTTTTGTTTCTCTTGGTATGTCCACTTCTGTCAAGCTACCAACGGGTTCTTCGCTTGAAATTGTACACAGTTGTAAAAGACGAACTTTACGGCTGGCAGGCGATGCAATCATGGCCTGACCAACACCTGCCATGCGACCGCAAAGGGACTCACGTAGCAGTTAATCTTCATGGTAGAGAAACGTTATAGCTTTAGCACGGCGTCACGGCGGTCTGGCTATCGCGCTGGAGAAGCTAAGATGGTGGTGATCACGACTTTTTCCTTTGTTATTTGTCTATCATTATCATAACCACTACCGTTATTAATGTTGCCGTCACAGTATCCTTGTTCCCTTTGTCAAAGTTTTTATATTGCAGCGTTTTAACAGCTTTGAAGATGATAAAGCATAGTGGTAACGTCAGAGACATCTTTCTCCTTATGAATGACACCAATATTTCATTCTGCAATTAATTAGTGCCCAGCACTAATCGTTCCAGCTGGCAATATATATGTAATATATATCTATGCATATTTACATATATGTGTATATATACATATATATATATATAAATATATATATATGTCTTTAACCAATGCGTCATCCCGTCATGACTTATGGGTCAAAAACATGGACTACGACCAAGATACCGGAGAGGGAATTAGTAAGGGCTCAGAGTAGATAGGAAAGATTGATGCTGGTAATTAGCCTAAGAGACAGGACAAAAAGTGGACAAAAAAGTGGCTGATTAGGACATAATTAACACAAGAAAGCCAAGGGCCAGACCTATGATAAGGTATCGTGACGAAATAGCGAAATACGGGGCCAAAATTTCTGCAGTGGAATGTTACAGGCTGTTGATGATGATGACGATGATGTATTCATATATATATACATATATATACATATATATACATATATATTTATAGATATATAGACATATATGTATATATACGTATATACATGGTAGGCAGCGATAATTCAAATAAAAGGATAAATATACTGATAGATAGATATAGATAGATATAGACAGCTTGGCAGAGAGAGGCAGACAGACAGAGCCTGATAGATAGATAGATAGATAGACAGGGATAGATAGAAACAGACAGATAGAAGATATCCAAATACAGATAGATTACAGAGGTAGACGTATCACTACGTAAAAAGAGAGAAGCAAACAAAATTATAAACCAACAGAGAAAGTTCTAATTTTTCAATACCGACTTTTTCCATTCATTTTTCACTGAGGAAAACAGAGCAAAAAGTTACACCCCAACGCACTGGACGCACCTGCTCGGTTTCTGTAATTGCGAATAAAAAAACGGTTTTTCGTTCCACACTTATGCATGCACCTGCCCGGCATACCTCATCACTGTTATGAATATAAATGTGCCGTATTTAAATAATTTCGCGCTTGCTCTCTCTTCCTCTCGCGAATATCCGCTGTACCCGCGGTCTCTCTTACTCCTTCGAGATGTAGGCCTACATTATGGAGAGATTTTGAAATGAGAAAAGAGTTTTTACTATTATCATTATCGTTATTTTTGTTATTGAGGATGAAAATTAATATGGTAATATCAATAGCCAATACATAATCGATAAATTCACTGCAATTACAAACATAAATGAGATCTTATCCCTGGGGTAGCAAGTCCTTCACTACGCGGCACTCCAGACAAGGATGATGTAGAGTGTTGGCATTGGGGGAGATCGCACAATTTGCAAGACGAATAATGGGGCACGTCCTCTGTCAGAGACACCTGTCACAGTGGCCGGTACCCCAACCGAAGCTGAGCCCATATATATGGCGACGGTATTTGTGTGCACAGTTGGATGGAAACACTGCTGTCACGCTCAACATTCTTACGAATCACTATTAGGGCATGATCTTCGAATGATGATGATGATGATGATGATGATGATGATGATGATGATGATGATGATGATGATGATGATGATGATGATGATGATGATGATGTGATGATGATGATAATGATGATAATAATAATAATAATAATAATAATAATAATAATAATAATAATAATAATAATAATAATAATAATAATAATAATAATGATAATAATAATAATAATAATAATAATAACAACAGCAGCAACTATAATGATAAGGATGATGATAATAAAAACAACAACAACAACAATCATAATAACAACAACAATAATAATAATAGTAGTAGCAGCAGCTTAAAGATCATAATGATAGAAGTAGTAGTAGAAATTCACTTTTGTCATTATTGTCTTTATCATTACTTTCTTCGTTAACATCGTTTTTGTTTTTTTATTATCATCGTATTTATTATCTTAGATTTTCATATTTCCATTTCATACATTTTCCACTTTATCCTGAATATCATTTCAGCATTTCAGCGCTTCCCCTTCATGCTAAGGATTCGTAAAGAGGACAGGCCAAAGGGGTAAGGAGGCAAAGTAGGCACCGGGGCACAGCATCACACAGAACAGATTTGGCTGTCTGTTTTTCTCGCTTTGTTGAGCAGAAGAAAATTAAACTCAACCAGACCATACAAACGATAAGTTATTATTACACTTAAGGCCTTGCAGAGAAAGCGACTTGCCCTCTGATTTTAAGAAGCTATGTAAGTCGTGCAAGGGTTAGTGTTAATGTTTGGTGCACATGTAAAATAACGAGCATTTGATAAGTAACATGGATTTTCGTTATGGCTTAATCTTAACTTAAAACAGACCACATTTCGGAGATGATTCTTTACAAATCACCGTTCGCCTTGGGCATCCAGACTCTCTCTGCCTCAACACTTTCCCATCTGTCAGCAGAGCCATCTAAACCAATTTTATCTTTCTCTTTCTCTTTTGTTCGTCAGCCTCTCTCATTTTTCTCTTTCACTTGACTGTCTTCATCTAATCTACCTGTGTCCTCTCTCTCGACTTTTTCCTACATGACTTGCATCAGTATCTTTCTCTCTCTCTTTCCTCTCTTCCCTCCTTCCCTCGGAATCGTTATGCATCTTCATCTCTTCCGGAGTCCGAATGTCACGCAATTATCTTCCAAGAATCCCAAGGCCCATTATGCACCCATTGAGGGTATCATATCATTACGTCAAATTATCGTACAGTTATTCGGCATCACTATAATCAATGTAACTGTTATGCATTTAATTCTGCTTCATGTCAACACAATAGTCGCCTATACACACTGCCCTTAGCCTTCCCATTTTCCGTCCATTATATCCACACTCCCTGCGCCACACAGGGTCAGGCTGAGGTTTGTATACTAACGGTTACTCTTTATCTTGCAACCTCTGGTGAAGTGAATCACAAAGGTGATGTGCAAAACCTGCATTTCTGATAAACAATTTACTTTAGATTTGCGATTTTTTTCCAGATTTTTATTTACCTATGAAGATATTTGAGGGGAAATGGATACTGCAAGAAATATAACAGAATCCTTTCCGCGAATCTGTATTTATGTGACCTACAGTGAAGGCAAAATTAAATCAAGAGAATAGACCTTGAATGCATTTCACTGAAGCCATTTAAGAAATAATAATAGATGAAGAAAGGTGAAACGGTGTATTCGTCCTCGAGAATTTATCTAACTGTTCCGAATCTGCGGAGAAAAACAGAAGACGCGAAGTTCACCGAATCCACGAGTGTGAAGGAGGCACGATGATCGCCAAGTCAGAGATGGTAACGGTAAGGGCTTCGCTCGCCCTCGCGCTGCGCCATCTGTCAGGCTGCTTGCGCTTGCGTCTCGTTTGTTACACTAAGTACCTTCTGCAGGGACGTGCGTGTTATATATCTGTTTTGATCAGGCGAATCATTCGGTTGTCATAAATATTTTCTTATAGGGAGAACTCGGGTCGCTTAAATTAAAGCGGTCACGTTTGGGCCGCGCGATAAGGCGCCAATACAAGCCTCTCGCGCAGCAAGTGATTCTTGATGCATCTAATGAGCACGCAGATATAACGTGACTAAGACATGCACGCGTAAACACACACTTAAGTCTTTTTACTTACCGTACGTATGTGTACACCACACACACACACGAATTTGACGAATTACTTGCGCCATGTTGACATCATGTAGTTGACTGGGTCTTTATACTGGGGTGGCTGATCAATGATCCTTCCCCAGGGGAGTAGTTGTTTAGGTAGTCATTGTTGGTGGTTCTCAATCCACCATCGAATCTACGAGAGACTCACCCACTACCGTATCTAAGTTTGATGCACACATACACTCGCAAGCGGCGATTTGTGTGTGCACTCGCGCGGATTTGCAT
The DNA here is from genome assembly GCF_019202785.1 of Penaeus chinensis. NCBI lineage: Eukaryota > Metazoa > Arthropoda > Malacostraca > Decapoda > Penaeidae > Penaeus > Penaeus chinensis. Next base: position 7,206,704 of record NC_061840.1, read on the forward strand.
CATTTTAGGTAAATCAAACTTATATATATGTGCGTGAGTGTGTGTGTGTACGTGTGTGTTTGTGTTTGTGTGTGTGTGTGTGTGTGTGTGTGTGTGTGTGTGTGTGTGTGTATGTGTATGTGTATGTGTATGTGTGTGTGTGTGTTTGTGTGTGTGTGTGTGTGTGCTCATATATGTGTGTGTGCATATATGTATGTGTGTGCATATGTGTGTGTGTGTGTGTGTGTGTGTGTGTGTGTGTGTGTGTGTGTGTTTATGGGTTTGTGTGTGTGTGTGTGTGTGTGTGTGTGTGTGTGTGTGTGTGTGTGTGCATATATATATATATATATATATATATATATATATATAGAGAGAGAGAGAGAGAGAGCGAGAGAGAGGGAGAGAGAGAGAGAGAGAGAGAGAGAGAGAGAGAGAGAGAGAGAGAGAGAGAGAGAGAGCGATAGTTAGACGTGTGTGTGGTGTGTGTGTGTGTGTGTGTGTGTGTGTGTGTGTGAGTGCGTGTTTGCTTGTGTGTGGGTGTTTCTTGTAATTGATATCATTATCTCTAACACTTAGAGCATGACATCTTGCAATCGCGTCATAATTGCCTAGGCGAATTAGCCCAATCACTTCCAATCAGTAGAATCGCATTATGGAAATCGACTGCGATGATGAGCGTCATCAGAGTCTCGTGGTCGTGAAATCGTATCCAGGGTTCGCCGCCATTTTTCTCACCCATTCTCTAAAATTGAACTCAACATAGAAAACGTGGAAAATTGATAGGGGTAACATAGGAATTTCTTGCTGTCGATGGTATATTTTGACATTATGCCCTAAGATTATTTTAATCTACAATATATTGTAATAAAAATACCTAATTTGTAATCTAAAGATTCTGAAAATGTCTATGATAGAACAATTACTCAACTGCTTATCCAAAGCAGACAAAACAGACATGAAGGTCTGAGATTCAAATCATGTCCTTAACCACACCACATCCGGCGTCAACCATGAATTATACTGACTAATTTTGGGTGCAAGTGTAACTGCACTTTATAGGAAGATACCGCATGCTTCTCAGTGCTGGGTATGTTGTGGAACCGCTGTTTAGGGTCAACCTGTGTATGTCTTACTCTTGAAAGGGATTGTAAGGCAAACGTTTTCTTATAGAAGACGTATGTGGAGGAATATTAATACCAATACAATACTTCGTCATAAAACAACTGAAAGGAAATTGTTCTAAACTGAACTTTAGTCTAGAGTTATGTAGAAAATTATTAAATATACATAAATTGTAAGGGCGATCACGGTTCTTTGTACTTCCCTAGAGGAACTTATAAATCATGTCCTCCTCGTTTCTTTAATAATTTCCTCCTTTTCGTAGTTTCAGTTCAATTCTCATTATTTTGCATAAACGATAGCTGACATGCCACTTGACTCAAATGGCTGAAATGAACCACTGCAGGGCATAGGCATCGCAACAGAACTGTGATAGGACTTCATGAAACGAAATAATAAAGGTATACGAGCATTTGTCACGACATAGAAAACATCCTATGCTTGTCTGCTGCATTAAACTTGAGCAACTCCAGCTGCCATTATGGTCCCGTAAAACCTTCCATGCCCTCTAAGAGAGATCCGAGATTAGTTTTAAACGATGAAAATAAAGCAAAAAAGATAATGTCTCAAGAATTTACCTCTGCTCGCATGAGCAAATGTCTCCAGAAAACAAAAGTTATGCAAGGCAGAGGTCATTTTGCTTTCT
>NC_061840.1:7213447-7215947 GCF_019202785.1 Penaeus chinensis
TCCGTCGGCCGACTGCCTCCGAGGGCCGGGCTTTCCGGCGGTCGGCGCGCGCCAGGACGTGCTGCCTCTGACGACCATGCCGAGGCCCTACAGAGTTAGTTCAGTACGTTAAGACTCAACCCCCTTCTCTCTCTCTCTCTCCCGCTCTCTCCCTCTCTCTCTCTCTCTCCCTCCCTCTCTCTCTCTCTCTCTCTCTCTCTCTCTCTCTCTCTCTCTCTCTCTCTCTCTCTCTCTCTCTCTCTCTCTCTCTCTCTCTCTCTATATATATATATATATATATATATATATGTGCGTGTGTGTAAGTGTGTGTATGCGTATATATATTTGCATTTATCTTTGCCAGTGTACCTGGCGACCTTATAAAATGATTCACTGTGCAGAGTTTTTACATCCCGTTCTCTCCTACTTTGAGTCATGCTTTAGAAAAGAAGAACAGAGAGCGAGAGGAGGAGGGAAGCAGCAGCGCAACCAGAGCGCCGTGAGGAGGCGCCGCGTCTGAACTCACGTAAAGTCATTAGAGGAAAACTGCGGTGAGAATTTGGGCGGCGAGGGAGACGCGTGCGCGGCGTCACACTTCAAGGGTCGGGGGGGGGGGGGTTATAGGGGAGGGAGGAATGAAGGGGGAGAAGGGAAAGGAGGGAGGGAAAGAGGGGAAGGGAAAAGGGAGAGGAAGTAAGGAGAAAGAGAAGGCACAGAAAGAGAGAAGGCGGGAAAGAGAAAGAGGAGACAAGGAAAAGGGAAAGGGAAGGAGGGGAAGAGGAGAAGGTGCAGGCGAATATGGGAATAAGGGAGAGAGGGGGAAGAGGTACAGAAGGGAAATCGGGGAGAAGGGAAAGACTGTGGGTTTTAGCTTCCTTGCTCGTGTGTACTTGACTGTTCTTATACTTGTACGATTCATGTAATTTACCGCAGGTGCATACGTATTTGACTGCTTGGATGTATATGATATGCACAAAAAACACACACAACTTCACTTCACTGTTATGTTTATCTTTATCTATAGAGATAATCTATTTATATATCTTATATCTATAGATATAGATATATCTTATATCTTATATCTAGATCTAGAGAGAGAGAGAGAGAGAGAGAGAGAGAGAGAGAGAGAGAGAGAGAGAGAGAGAGAGAGAGAGAGAGAGAGAGAGAGAGAGAGAGAGAGAGAGAGAGAGAGAGAGAGAGAGAGAGAGAGAGAGAGAGAGAGAGAGAGAGAGAGAGAGAGAGAGAGAGAGAGAGAGGTAAGATCAAATTGACATTTTCACTCCTCAGTTCTTCTGTTATTATTATTCCGCCTCAGTGGCCGGATATTAAGAATATGTAGAGTGTATCGCGCGTCAACAGAAAAGAGAGCGAGAAAAGGCGCCGCGTATTCAGCCTGCTGCAAATTTTTATTTAGTTTCCCTTCCCGGTTAGTAATCCGGATTATTATAATTGATGTCTATAACTTGCACTTGGTATAATGAGTCTTCCATTTTGAACGACAGGCTGGTAATTTTTTGTTTTTGTTTACCAATGAAAGCTCTTATCTGCTTCTCCTTTCTCTCACATATGAGGGCGTTGTTTAGTTAAGCACAAATAAGAAGGAAATATGATCTTCAGCTGGAGGAATATAAAAAAAAAAGAGAAAAAACAAAAACAAGAACACACACTTACAAGGTGGAAAGGAAAGGTTCTGATCACTGACATAGATATGATACTTTCCGCTCTGTATCTTGTATTCTTCCGCGCGTTTTACGTCACTAAGACAGTTATTTTTTTTTATCTCTCTCTCTTCTTCCTTTGCTTTGTTTTGGTTTCGTTCCTGTTGTGAGATTTTCGAGTTTTCCGCATTCAAACGAAAGTCAGCAGAGGCTTCTTTTTTTACCATGGTTTGTGGGTCCTGTGCGTTCCTGTGGTCATTTTGTCCAGGAAACACGAGAGTCTCCTGCACCGCAAAGTGTGCTGGTCATTTTGTTTTTGCGTCTTCGTACATATCATAATATTTACGCAGTTATAATCGTCTCTCTCTCTCTCTCTCTAGGGTGGGGGGAGGGGGGGTATGTGAAATTAAGGGGATCCTGTCAACATACAACGGGAAGTGATGCTGCAGAGGAGATAGAAAGAATAAACGAACAAATCAGAAAGGAAAAAAAATGAAGGAATGTAAATAATAGGAAACCACAAATAATAACACTAACCAAGATGTGTAACCTAACCTAACCTAGATGAATGAACAAATAAATTATAGAAAATAAAACAATAAATATCCCCGTCTTGCATCTAAGCAACGCACAGGCGACGCCGCACAGCCTACAGTTCTCTCACGGGAACTGTTTTTTGGCACATATCACGTGATTCGATCCAGGCTCCAGCTTGTCATTTTCGCAGCTGCTGGCGCTTCGACTGCTGGTTCAACCGCAGAGAATCGCAAACAACTTATCGCTTATTTTACGTACTCTGTTTAGAGGAAGATCGTGGGCAGCTTCTCATTTAGGGTAAATGGGAGGTTCTTCGCGCTGCTTTG
>NC_061840.1:7218447-7228447 GCF_019202785.1 Penaeus chinensis
GGCTGTCGGTTGGCTGTCACTGGGTATCTTATCTGTTCTCTATCTATTCTTCTCTCTCTCTTTCTCTTTCTTTCTCTCTCTCTCTCTCTCTCTCTCTCTCTCTCTCTCTCTCTCTCTCTCTGCCTACACACTCAGTTATAAATGTTTGTATGTATATATGTAAGTATATACATACGCATATTAAATACCTACACGCACACATACAATGCATATTTCCTTCAGTCTTGAAAAGGACCTGCGGGCAACACTGCCCATGGCCTGCACTCCTCGCCCCGCCGTCGGCCACATCCGAGCCACAAAATACACGGACAGCACTAACCTCGAGCACTAACCTCTTCTTTGCTCATCAAACAAACGTTTAGTCATTAGAGTTTATAAACCGAATGTCTTGCATCGTATATGCTATTATGAATAGGTTTCCTTTCTTGCAAGTCCTGTAAAAGTAAAATGAAAAATGCATTTGTTCATGCACGAATTACAGAGGAAAGTGCTTAGAGAAAGTGGACACCAAGAAACGATATCAAACAAAAGAGAAAGAAAGAAAAATTGCAGTGCCTTTTTGTTGCGTCACAGACGGCAGATGGCGAGGCGTTCCCCAAGCGAAAATTTCAGTCTTGAGAAAGCTGCTGCATCCTCATGCTGGGATTGTGACATTACGCAATTTGAGCATGCAACAGACTCTGACGAAGAATAAAATGCCTCCGCCATGAGTTGCCACTCGGCGAAGTTTATTAACACAGAGGCATTTTTACTCGGGCAACACGTAGAGGAAAACACATAAAAACCTCAACGTCACTCGAGACGAGCATCTAGTCACGGAGGCATGTGCGCGGGCGTGAGGGGCGGAGCAGCCCAATAGTGTGAACAAGCGGGTCATGCTGTGCAAAGGTAAACACACAAATCTCTAGACTGGACAAAAGTTCAAGGGGTGGAAAGTATTACACTTTATATTTTGTATCAAAGTTTGCGTGTAAGGGATTGCTTTATTACCAAAAAAATTCAGATCATTAATCAACATTTTATGAATCCTTTAAAAAAATAACAAGAACGTTAGACTAGGAATAACATATTCAAGACTTAATGGAGAGATTTAGATCTGTTTTGTAAAAAGCTGGAAAATGTTAACTAATAAGTGAGGAATAAAAAAGGCAAATGTCTAAAGAAACCCCCGTTGGATTTAATTCATAAGTTTATAACCATCTGTCTGCGCATGAATCTATGTATACACATTTACTAAAAAAAAATTAGCCTCAGACATATATATTTTCCTTAAATCCTATGTTTACTCATCATAAAGAAAAAAATGCTTATTAAACGTCATACCAATCAGAAATAAAATCCAAGTCCAGCAGTTTGTGAATTCCGAAACGAGAGCGACCCTGAGAGAGCTAATCCGCGACGCCAACGCCAGTCCAGAGAAGGCGCTGACGAGGGTTCCCGCCCGCCGCTCCCCTGGCAGATGGCTAAGAGCTCGTCCGGTGTAACTCTCGCGGTGTAATACGGGGTTATACGCAGCCGCAGCGCCGTTACTGAGGGAGCTGAAGGCAGTAGGATTCGAGTGCTGAAGGGGGCGGCCAGGGGGAGGGCGCTGGCCGGGGGCGCGCGTCCCTCGGGCCTTCTTGGCAAGGCAAATATGCAAAAAGAAGCGGCGTTCGGTGTTATCTTGTCACTTGTGTTTTGGATTTTTCTGCGAATCTTTCTTTCTTGCTTTACTTTTCCATGTACGGATAGATAGATAATCACATACATACATTTCCGAATGCATACGCATAGGCACACACACACACTCACACACACACACACATAAATACCATAAGTAGCCAAACAAACAAAACAAGTAAGACAGGCCTCTTCCTCTTAATGGCCCTAATCACTTCCGCATTCCACTCTGCCTCATCTGATGACGACACGCTCCGCCATGGATGGATCCGTCATGAACGCTTCAGGAGCAGCTGTTCCCCCCCCCCCCCCCCCCCGCCACTCTCCCTCCCTTACTTCCTCTTGGCTCTCTCTTTCTTTACTGCTCCACTCCCTGCCCTCGTTTTAGTCGACGCTTCTCCTTTTTATTAATATCGTTGTCACTATTATTATTATTATTATTATCATTATTGTAATTATCATCATCTTTATATAATTGTTATTATCACTGTCATTATTACTGTTATTTTCATTGTTATTATTGTTGTTATTATTATTATTACTATTATCATCACATCATCAATATCATAATCATTAACATTTTTATATAACTGTTATCATTATTATTATTACTATTATTGTTATTACTATTATTAACATTAGATTAGTGGTAACAGTAATAATCATGATCATAATCATAATAATGATGCTAATAATATGCATTGCATAATATCAACTACAACAATAATAATAAAAATAATGATAATGAGGATACTAATCATACTATTCATAAATATACGATAATGAGGATAATAATACAGAAAATAACACTATCATCACCATCTCCAGCATTAATAACAAAAATGACAACAGGGATAACAGATGATATCAATATTACCCTTATCATAAATAACTAATGATAACAGTTATAATAGAAAGAGAACATAATGATAGCTAAAACCACTATGATAATTATATTGATGATGATAATAAAACCAATACTGAGTAGCAATATTGAGTATTATAAGAATATCAGCATCACTGTTATTATCATCATGATTATGAATTATGATTTCTATCATTATCATTGTTGTTATTATTGTTATTGTTATTATCATCATTATCATAATTGTCATTATACTATTATCATGATAATAATGATCATTATTTTCCTTTTTATTGATAGCATTATCATTGTTATCATTATCATCATTATCATTACCTCAATAATAATGATAACAATTGTGATAATAACAATAATGATAATGATAATAATAATAATAAGAGTAATAATGATAATGATAGTGAAATAATGATAATGATAGTGAAATAATGATATAGTGAAATAATAATGAAAATTGTAATAATGATAATGATAATGATGATAAAAACAATTATAATAATTATTATTATGATCATCATTATTATCAATTATAATAATAATCATTATTATGATCATCATCACCATCATCATCACCATCACTGTTATCATTATCGTCATTACCATTATTAGTGTTGTTATCAATGTTAGTGTTTTCATTATCATTATTATCATAATCATCATCGTCATCAGTATAGCATTGTTATCACACCGTTATTACTAACGTTGCTCTTACAAGAAGTGATAATGATACTGAGAATCATTCTTAGTGTAAGATTATCATTAAATCATTAATGCAGTTAGTTTCATGTTGATAAGTCAAAGATAGAGATCAAAATCAATGGTAAAATCAGACAGTTTAAGCGAACAAAATCATTTTAAAAATGTAAAGAGAAAAAATATCAACATGGAAATAGGAACTTTGGGCCTTTAAATTGACCATGCATTTCTTCTTCTTAATTAGGAGAACAAAGGGGGCAAAGACACGCGCGTTTGCATGTTCAAAACGCCAACTTTCTTCGTGCGACTGACGGGTTGTCACACTCGTCTGCTCCTGTTTACTACTGCTCTGTCCTCCTCCTCCCTCTCCTCCCAGCTTCGTTCTATTTGCTCCGATAATGATAATGGTAACACCCACAAGCAGCATCAATAACAATTACAAAAAACTAGTAAGAATTAAAAAGAAAATTTGCTGCTCTTTTTGTTTTAATTTTTCATGTTTTTTCTCTATATCCATTTTTCGTTTCCCTTCATTGTTCCCCTTTTTACAGCCCACATCATCCCAGATCTTAAACTCATCTCCACTGGTCGTTAAACCTCTACCTATACGATACAGAAAGAAAATTATGAAGAAAATGTATATACCAATGAAGCTATGGCAGATGTCTCATAGTTAGTCTCATGTAAAAATGTTGCATAATGACTAATCAAAACTTGTTCATGTTTTTGAAGGAAATATGTACAGCAGTGTGTCATCGCACTGATTCAGGCTACCCGGCCATTAGAAAATTCTGCACATACCGCCGCGCGATTCATTTTACGAGCGACCGACTTCGCGTCATCTCTGCAAGGGAAAAAATGTAGTGTTGCTTGACGTGTTCTGGTGTCATGTTTCTCTCGTAGAGGAGAGGAGCAACTTTGCTAGTTGCTTTTGTTTATGGGATATGTATTTAACTCTAATTCATAGGTTTTGTTGTTGTTTTATATAGTATCCATTGAAGTAGACGTAGAACATGCAGATTAATAAGTTCTGTAGTTATGCATATAAAGGAATATATTCACAGAACAAGTTAAAAAAACAAAGTCTGGAAGTAATATACGAACACAAATGGAAACAGTTTAAGGGAGGCAGTCAAGTAACCCACTCGGTTAGGCGCTCGGCTCCCGATTTTACCACCCGCGCCGCATTTCAGTCCAAATTTCCCCGTCCGCCATCCGCCGCATCCTCCTCCTCCGCTGATCCGCTAAGCTCGGCACAGGTCAGGGGAATGGGGTCAGCTACGGACGTACATCATCATGCAGCGCCACGTGCTCTCAGCCGGAGATACGCAGCCGCAAGTGCATCCTCGCCTGCAGTTGTTGGCGTGTGGGGGAGACTTGGCTTCACTGACGACCAGTGTTCGGAGGAGGCGAGGGCGGAGGAGGCTCAGAAGAGGAGGAATACTTGAGAAAATTGCGACACGTACAGCAACTGGGATCCTTCATAGCGAACGACTTGCTTGTTTCGAATCCCTCTGCGAAGGATGGCTGTCTTAATAACGCTCTGTAGATACTCGCTTTTCAACCAGGGACCCTAAGGACCATAGAGGCACCCTATGAGCGAACGGGACAGGCCATATCGGGGGCGCTAGCAATGCCGGCAGCACAGGCGGAGAGGAGAGTGGCCACACTAAGTCCGCGCCATAGGCGGAGTCCTCAACAACCACCGAGAGCTTGCTCGGTATTCTTCTTTTCCTTTTTGTTGTTGATTATCACAGAAAACAGCTTTATTCATTTATGTATTCTGCCGCCAGATAAGTCATCGACCTTCTCATGGCGGTTAATTATTTTCCGGTTAGGATAACTCGTCTCCAGGGACGACCGCAAAACTGAGATTTCCCCGTAACACACTCGGCTGATCCAGACAGCGTGTTTGCCATCGCCACATAACGGTCACTTACTCGCCGTCACGAACTTTCTATTACTAACGCATACACATGGACAAAGACGAGTCCACAAACGGGAAATGACTCAGTAAAAAAAGTGTGAAATTAATTACTGTCATTTTAAAAGACATGTCGCAACCTATTGCAAGAGTAAATGACAGGTAAAGATTCTGGGTCATTATATAATAATGTTGGTCATAGAGTTAATACCTATGCATCTCTACGTACGATAGTTTAAACTTTTACGTCACGGACTTACTGGGCGAGAGTGCAGTCATGGATCACTATCTACTCTGCAGGTGTTGAAGTCTCCCACGCTCATGCATACTAAACATATTTCTTGTTCTAGCGAAAAAAAATCTTATAAAACTGTAAAGCTTCATCCTCCTTAGAAAGAACTACATACGTGCCTGACAAGCAAAAACCCTTAGGAAATATGAATGGATTTGATCATAAAATGATACAAGTAAAATATCTAGAAGAGTGACAAAATATCACTGGCAATTTCGGTGAGTTTAATTTCTTTAACAGTTGCGCAAATAATGGTTGTGAGGGCCAGACCTGTTTGCCATGACGATGACGATGACGACGACGGCGATGACGATGGTGATGATGATGATGATTATCATTATTATTATCATTCGTAGTAGTAGTAGTAGCAGTAGTATCACTATTATAATTAGTATTACTATTATTAATGTTGTCATTATTATCATTACCATTATTATCATCATTTTTATTATTCATATTATCCTTATCAGTATTATTATTAACATACTGATAATCATAATTACATTATCAATATTATTATTATTATTAGTATTATTAATATTATTATTACTCTTACTATCATTGCTATTATTACTACTAATACTGTTATTATTTTTATTATTAGTATTATTATTATTATCATTATTATTATTATTATTATTAGTATTATTATTATTATTATCATTATCATATCATTAATATTATCATCAATATCATATTATTATTATTATTATTACTATCATTATTATTATTATTATCATCATCATTATTACTATCATTATTATTTGTTTTATTATCGCCATCATCACTATTGTCATTATCATTACTATTACTGATAGTAATAACAGTACTGTAGTAGTAATAGTCATAATAATAGTGGTAGCAGTAGAAGCAGCAGCAGCAACAGGAGTAGCAGCATTAATTGCTGTAGCTGTAGTTGTAGATGCTGTTGTATCAGTACAGTAGTAGCAGTAGTAGTAATGTTATTATTAGTGACAGTATAGTAACAGCAGTGCTAGCGGCAGTGTTATCATTAATAGAGTAACAGAAATATTAGTATTAGGATTAGTATTACTTTTAATATCCTTATAATTTTCGTTATAATGATTATCCACATTGTCACTAGTGGTATCAACATTACCAACTCAACAGTTCAAAATAATATTATATTACATTATGATCGTTAATATGAACTGCGATAGTGATGATGCTAATGCTAATGATAGCGATTTATATAAAATGAACAATTAGGATAATCGATAATTAATGAGGATAGTGATGAAGACATTAATGATGATGATAGTGAATTGATGAGAGCAATAGCAATAAGAACAGTAATAGTGATATACACTGTTCCTATGCATAACTGGAGTAGTCTTAACTGCAATGATGCATAATATCAATATCAGAAAATCTGCATTTAAAGTTGTAAATACAACTGTCAGTTGTTTCTGAATATTTCATGTCATAATTTAATATAATGATATAACATTTGCGTTTCCTCTGTTGTATTAGTTAATTCATTCACACATGCAAAGGGCAGATTTGGATATCTTAATTGAACACTAATATTTTCTGCTTCCGTCAATTTCCCCTTTTATTCTGGAATCTGATTTTTCTTTGTCACTATTATATTCAAGGTATCACATGCAGTTATCAGTATGATGAGTAATTCTGATCTAAACAAATAAAATAGTAAGTTGCCATTGACATTCCACTCAGTGCCATTGCTCCGAGGAACGACACTGATACAAGCGATGATGATGGCAATTACTGGAAGACTAAACCTACGGGAGCAGACTATTCAGAAGGCAAGGCAGAGTAGAAGAAAGACATTCCCAAGTCACACTTACCATTATAAGTAAGCGGGTCATACTGAGTCTTGTCATGGGAGTTAGTCAGTAAGAGCAATCCTCAGTCTTACGATGTTCGAGTCTTCGAGAAATTCACTTCGCGTATTTCGATAAAAGAGTGTATTTATAAAATGTCACACGTGCACCGTTCCTGTATTTGTCAGTTTGTCGTCTGTTCAGTAATATTTTCCAACAATATCAATCGTGGCACAAATCATCAACAGTTGACCTGAATGCAGTATCCCTGAGTAAAAAAAATCCAAGGCTTTACAAGTGCCTGAGGGAGGAGATCGAGGGCATCGGAGAAGACTCTGAGATTCAGCGTTTCCGGAGCCACGACTGAACAGCGTGAAGGCCCGGCCAGAACTGAGGCCCGCAGCGCCGTCTCGCGTGGAAGTGGGCCGACGCCGCCTGGTGGGAACATATGTGTGGAGGAGGAGTGGCTCTGTGTGGTCGCTGTGGTCGCGTCATGGTGTGCTTTGGTCGGTGTGTTGCTTGGCCTTGTGTGGCTGCAGTGTAGGTGCAGAGGGGCGGATGTAGATTGTTTGCTTGATTGTAATAGTGTGTTGCGTGATCTGTCTTCTCTTAATATGCTACTTGAGACGTATGAGACGAAGCTGACGTATGGCTTGTTCTGCGGTTGGTGAGCAGACTATGGTAGGTGGCTGTTGCATGAAAGTGTACTGACTTGTAAGGTGTGGTGACTAAGGAACGTGGTCGCAGCGTGCTTTAATAACGTCTTTGCTAGAACTAAATGTGACTGGTGTGTACCTCAGCCCAAGAGGTAGATCACAGTGGCATGCGATAGTGTTGTGTGTTGTATATAGTTACATGGATCTGTGAAGAAATGTTAAAGTCTGACTTTTGCTTGTGACGTGTGATTGTGTTGATGAGAGGGGCGTCGCGTGGGACGTTAAGAGTAAGCTGTGTGAGGTTGTTGGGTGTACTCTGAAGATGGCGTTTTGACTGTGACACTAACATATCGTTGGCCTGTGAGCAACAGACTGCGTTTAGTGTTGAAGTACAGTAGCTTACCAGGTCATATTGCTGACCTCTGTATTTACACTCGGAACGCTTCTTACTATATTTGTCTAAATGTTACCTCGGCGATGGCTTGATGGATTGGCCTAATTCTACGGTGTTTTGATACTGAAATTACACGTTGCTGCAGTGTATGGCGATAGTATGAATCATATCATAAACCTATGCTGTTAAGATGTAAACTCTGGTATCATAGTTGTTTATTGTTATAGTGTTTTGGCAATTGGATCAGGTAAGATTATGTCTCAAGCCACGATATGCTAATACGGTCTTACTTGCCTTGTGGGTTGAAAGTACCTTGTTGAAATGTACCCTGTCGATTTTTTCATTAATGATGCAGACTCCTTATGATGGTTAAGCAATTGAATATTTATATTGTATTGTGATATTGATACATTGGTATCAGTGAATATATATATATATATCTACATATATATACATATACATATACATCCACACACACAAACGTGTGTGTGTGTTTGTACACACAATTACATGCATATGAATGTGCCCTCTCTCAAAGCCCTTCCCCTCCTCCATTCGTTTCTTTGCCGAACACATGAACCATCCTTTAATCAACAAAATTTTACATAAACTAGAGATGCCTACGGTCTCCCTCTCCTTGAATCGTCCTCCGTTAAACGCTCCTCCCAAGAACTTAACCTTAATACTTCCTCAAAACTCCTCAATAACGCGGCGCCTGGAGTCAGCAGAACATTACATTATTCTTCATTACTCTCTTTCGTAGCTATAATAGATTTTTATTATTTCTGTATAAAAGTAATATGTTAGAAGAAGCTTTAACTTAAAATACCCGTATCTCACTGAAAAAAATCTTACATATATCAGGTGCAACTCTGTTTTGCCTTCTCGTCCTGTTGCCTGAAATGATATTCATTCAAATCAACATTTTTTTTTTTCGTTTTAGCTCTGAAACTTCCCTCATGTGTTCCCTTCTCTATTTCACTTTACCTCTCATATGGTGGTAAAAATAAAAGAACTCATCATTATTCTGTAGTTTTCCAAATGTCATAATAATTATTTTTCAAAATCTTAATCCAAATACTTACCACTCAAGTTTTTTTTTCTGTTTTCTTTAGTAGTTATTTAAGACAACTAGCTAATTTCCTCTCGATTACTACTTTTCTCTATGTCAATACTAATCATAATTCGTTTTAGAACATTACCGCTTCGCAAAGTACATTTGTTTAAAAAACTCTCTGTTGGTTATTTTGCATCTTTTTTTGCACTGATATATGCATTATGTATATACATATGTAACTTAAATAGAAAAGTTAATGTATATTCACTTCATCTCTGAAGCGTTGTGATCTAATTTCCTTTGTTACATCATTCATATCCTTGATATTTTTTTAACTACTTATTCACCTTATATATTGTTATACCAGTGTTTTTTTTTTTTTTTTTTTTTTTTTTCATTTAAGAAAACACTATCTATTACTATGTAATTTTGCATAAATAATGTTTGGTACTTTGTGATTCATTTTAATGTTATAATTTACCAATGGTCATGGATGGTATTCTGAAACGTCACTGTAATTCTGAATAAATAGTCTATATGTTCAATCTAGGACTTGGTATGCACCACACACACACACACACACACACACACACTCACACACACACACACACACACACACACACACACACAC
>NC_061840.1:7255947-7270947 GCF_019202785.1 Penaeus chinensis
ATAATTTTGTTGTAGTTGAAACAATAAATATCTCTAATAACGAGAGAAACTAATTTAATACTTAATCAATTGACGATAATTGACGATATTTCGTGTTGGTAAATACCATGATCAGAAGGTCAGAAGAATAGTGTGAGAACGTGCCATTTCCTGTCACTTAGCACTTTTACCCAACAAAACCAACGTGAGAGGGACTGCACATACGGCTTGACACATTTATGGGAGAAAAGGGAGGGAAAAGAAATGAAGGGGCCCAAAACGCGTATTCACGTGGTTTTGAAGACATGGTCGATCGTAGAAGCGATGGGTCGAGAGGATTTTGGAGCAATGGTAGTCAGTGTATGTACGACTCACAACGCATGTAAGTGACCACACGCTAGGCGTTGGGGTCTCAGCACCAGCTGACACACGTTAGCGAGTCGACATTACTCGACACAGGCCAGGATCCCATCATTGGCATAGCCCGGGCGAAGCTCAGCTTCGCATGTCAGACTTACTTAGGCGTTGGGGTAGCACTGTGTGCGGTGTCGCGAGTCCAGCCAGCCAACCCTGGGGGGCTGTAGGCAAGTAGTGACGTGGTCACGATGTTAGTCCCATTTCACTCATTTCAGCACACGCCTAGCCTATCCCCAAGGAGGTTCTCTAATGGACCTTGAGTGTCGCACATAACCCCTATAGCTAAAGGACCCCCTTGGGACCTCTCGCAGCAGACCCTTTCCCTTGTTCGACTATTGCCATACAAATAACACTATTAACTTTTAAATATATATCTAATACAGTAACACTAATCTCTACATACCAAACCTTTGCTCAACACGACAGCGGATGCGACATTCGCGGGCCTTCGCCTCGTGACGTCGCCCCGTTTACATGATCACTTCCTTTCCTCACCACCTCCTAGTACATCGCAACCCTTGTGAATTCCTAGTTCAATCCGTATGAAGGAAGGTCGCCTGCGAGCGACAGACAGACAGCCTACAGCACCCTGACCGGACCAGACCTCTGTCCGTCAGTTGTACGATGCTCTCTCTCAAGAAGTTACCGAGAAGTCTGTTACACCTATCCACTACCCAAGATTTCGGCATCGTGCCAGACACGACTTGTCTGCACTCTACCGCTAATCGGCCTCCCTACACACGGTGACCTTTGGTAGCGAACTGAAAGGACAGACAATGTGTGAATGTGTATATATATATAAATGTATATATATAGGTATATATATGTGAGTGTGTGTATGTGTGTGTAATAGAAACACATATATATATACATACATATACTAATTATGTATTGATATGTTATGTTTATATACACACACACACACACACACAAATGTGTGTGTATATATATACATATATATATAGGTATATATATATATATATATATATATATATAGAGAGAGAGAGAGAGAGAGATGTGTATATATATACACAGTATATATATATATATATATATATATATATATATATATATGTATATATATATATAAACATATATTTATATATACATACAAACACACATATATATGTATATATATACAAACATGAATAAACATATACATATATGTATACATATACACACAAACACACACATATATGTATATATATGTATATATACATATATGTATATACATATACATATTCACACACACACACACACACACATATACATACATATATATCTATATATTAAACACACACACATATATATGTATATATATGTGTGTATGTGTGTATGCATACGCACAGACACACACAGATATATATATGTGTATATATATGCATATAAATATGCACAATTATTTCTAAACATAGAAATAATTATATATATATGTATATATATGTATATAAATGTATATATATATATATATATATATATATATATATATATATATATATATATATAAATGTGTGTGTGTGTGTGTGTGTACACACACACACATATATATAGCTATATATACACACTTTGTTATATCTAAACTATATAGGCCTATATGATAAGAAAGGAGAAAGACGAGGGAGAGCAGCAACCTGCCGCGGACCGAGCGAGCGTGCAGCAGGGCCAGTCTGGCGGCCGGAGCGGGCCTAGTCCACAACAGCGCTCCATAAAGGTCAGGAATGACAGTCGCCGCCAGACGGATAAGCCGACTCCGTTGCTACGGCACGTTAATACACACCGCTGATATGAACCATATTATACGTTTATTTTTCTTTCTTGTTCCTTTCACTTCAGTGATATATATTAGTATAGTCAATAATGACATATGGTAATGGTAGTAGTGATGAAAACGCTATATGTATGAGTATTATATGTATAGTACAAATGTAATGGTTGTATTAACAGTGCAATAACATTAACTTCAGGACGTCCAGATTATTACTCAAGAATATCTGGGAACAGATTATGATGCAGTTATGTTAGGCATTAAGTATGTATGTGTTGATACACAATAATTATTGAAAAGAGACAAACGAGAAATTAATATATATATGAATGGATCAAAATACATACCCTTTACTTTTATATTTTCAAGAGATACAACATACTGAATAATTGAGACTACTTGCAAAAGCACATTAAAAGGTTTGGACAATTATCCATCTGTTCATATTCCTTCTCATGAGCATAGTCACGAGGAAAAAATATATAGAGATACATGTATGCAATATCAGTCAAAGCTTGAGTGTAAATTAATTTTCATACATGCACCCCTCACAGTAGAAACACCCCATTTAATATTATTATTATTACCATTATCATTTTTGTTGTTATCATTATTATTATTTATTTATTAACATTAATATTAATAATATTATTATTGTTATTATTATCAATAATATTGTTCTTGTTATTATTGTCATTACCATTATCATTATTATTATCTTTATTGTTATTACTATTATCGTTATTGTTGTTGCTTTATTTTTATCATTATTATTATTATTGTTATTATTATTGTTATTGTTATTGTTATTATTATTATTAATATTATTATTAATAATATTATTATCATTATCATTATTATTATTTTTGTTGTTGTTATTATTATCCCAATTATCATCACCATCATCATTAGCATTATTCTTAGCATTACAGTCGTTATCATCATTACTATTATTACCACAATTTTTATTCTGTTATCTTTAATATCAAAATCATAATAATCATTATCATTATAATTGCCATAATCATCATTATAATCATTATCACCATAATCATCATCAAGGCTTTTATCATAGCTATCATCATCATTGCTATTAGTTTTCGTATCCTTACTATCATTAATGAACTTGTATCATTATTTATAGTAGATAATGATAGTAGTTGTAGTAAAAGTAAAGTGTTCTAACCATTACAATTACAACACCATTACTAATATAACGTTGGTAATAAAAAGGATAATGACAGTGCTGAGGATGACGAAAAAGATACTTATAATGATAATGAGAGTTTAATTGCAGTGATAATATTAATAATACTTATAATGATAATACTAGTAATATTTGTAATTATAATACTGATAGCACCATTAAATGTAGGAATACTTTTGCTAATAATAATGATATACTTGTAATAAATAGCGTGATGCGATAGGAATGATATCATTTTCAACATTAGCAATGATATGAAAACTTAAGAATATAATAATAACAGTAATGGAAGCAAAATAATACGAACAATACTAATAACAATGAATATGAAATAATAATCATAAAGTCAAGAAAATAATCATGAAAATTAGGAGAATAACAGCATCAACACCAACAACAATAGCAACAGTAATATTGACAAGGCAAGTGATATTAAGAAAAGTAAGGAAAACAATGTGAATTATAACAATACCAACAGCAGTCAGAATAAGCTAATCATATTGGTCACGGTGAAAGTAGGATGATAACAGAATAACTTTAGTAAGTAAGAATGGTCAGAAGAAGGAAAAATATTAAGAATCATAAGCCATAATTCAGTTACTAGGAAGAATAGCATAGTTGGTAGTTGTAGTAATGATGGTAGTCAATAATAATAGGAGAAATGAAATCTTTGACAAAAAGAAGAATGTATGGAACATTTAAACTTTATTGCAGTCATGTATCTGAAAGGCAATTGCACACGTCAGACTTACAAAAAAGGACTGAGATTCAATTGATATATGCACAATCCATGTTTTCCTTCAGGTTTCAGTTCCCCCTGTTTTTTAGAGTTTATTAGCAATCACTGAACTTGTACGATATATATTTTGTCAGTGGAAAAGTGTCAGTCAAAATGATACTTTTCTCTTTGCAAGACATGGTAATACTACTTTAACTGCAATGCATGTTCATGTCAGAATTCCGGTTTGGAAGCAGCGACAGCCGTCAGCTTCCCGGCAGGCGTTCCACTTGTGACTTTTCCCTGGCAGGAGGAGCACCTGTGTGTTCACCCGGAGGCGACAGGGCATCGCTTCTCATCATGAGTCAGCTTATCCATTCTTAACATTATCGACATTTTATACACACATATACATATATAAACACATATATTCATATATACATACATATATATGTGTATATATGTACCTATACATTTTCCTCCCTCTCTCACTTTTTTTCTCTTATATATACATATACATATGCAAATATGTATACACACAGATAGACACACACACAAAACATTCCTTAACAATTTTAAACAAACTCTTCTATGTCTCTGGGACAGACCTGGATATATATAAATATATATATATATATAAACATATATATATACAAATATATATAAACATATATATACAAATATATATAAACATATATATACAAATATATATAAACATATATATATAAATATATATAAACATATATATACAAATATATATAAACATATATATACAAATATATATAAACATATATATACAAATATATATAAACATATATATACAAATATATATAAACATATATATACAAATATATATAAACATATATATACAAATATATATAAACATATATATACAAATATATATATCTATATAAACATATATACATATATAAACATATATGCATATATAAACACATATGCATATATAAACATATATATATATTCATATATATATACACAGAGATACAGAAAATGTATAAGTATACTTATATACTAACAATTCGGGTCATTATCTGCAAGAGACCGCAGGTACAAATATGATCCGGCAGCCCTCTCTCTACGCCCAACTGAGCCTCGGGGGTCCGGGGTGCAGGCTTCAAACCTGTAGCTGACTAGCGTCAGAGTGGTTCGACTCCACCTGGTGGGCGGTTCTTGCTTTCCCTACAGCCGGATTAACCGCATGAAAATATTGCATCAGGAAGACGCTGCTGATTTTCAAACTGTGGCTACGGGGATGAGTTTCCAAAAGCCGGCATCCTCTGAAGACAAATAAGCTGAAGTTCGAATCCGTAATAAATATATGTTAATAGTATTTTTTTATTTGATTTTGTAGAGTCATTGTGATAAACCAAGACACGTGTTCAAAACATTTTTGTTCTCTTTCAGTGGTGTTTTATAAAGTTAGTGTCATGTTAGAACCTGAGGGTGGAGTCTATTTTCCAATAACAAAAGATGAATTACACACACACACTCTCTCTCTCTCTCACACACACACACACACACACACACACACATATATATATATATATATATATATATATATATATATATATATATAATGTATATGCAAGTAGAACAACGAAGGAAAGATCAAGAAAGTACACGCATACACATATATTTATATATGTATATATGTGAATGTATATTACAAATGTATATGGATATATACATATATATAGATATACATATATTTACATATTTACGCATACATATATATAGAAAGTTATGCCTATATTACATAACATACAGAAAATGATATTTTTCTCTTAGTGTATACATTATCATGTGTCCAATTCGGGTCATTATCTGCAAGAGACCGCAGGTACAAATATGATCCGGCAGCCCTCTCTCTACGCCCAACTGAGCCTCGGGGGTCCGGGGTGCAGGCTTCAAACCTGTAGCTGACTAGCGTCAGAGTGGTTCGACTCCACCTGGTGGGCGGTTCTTGCCTTCACTACAGCCGGATTAACCGCATGAAAATATTGCATCAGGAAGACGCTGTTCATTTTCAAACTGTGGCTATGGGGGTGAGTTTCCAAAAGTTGGCATCCTCTGAACACGCAAGACAAGTTGGCTGAAGTTCGAATCCGTAATAAATCATATTTCATTTGTGATTCTTCATTTAATTTTGTAGAACTGTCTATTCCAATACACGAAGACATATCTTTACAACATTTCTGTCTTCTTTCAGATTGATTATACCGGCCATGTCCGAAATTGAGGGTAAAGTTTTTTTCTAATAACAATTACATATAAATGTGTGCGTCATGATCAAAGAGTTTAGGGAAGGCTTTACTTAATAACAAGGAAGTCGGGTTATTCAAGCCCCACTGACTTGCACCAAGTTGAAATTGGGCAATTTTTTAAATCAACATAGCTTCAAAGCATTTTTCTTTCATAAGAATTCGCCGAGTTATGAATTAATTCAGCGTCTTTCTAGTTAAGCGTGGAACCTTCATCGCGTAAATCAATAAAAAAAGCACTTGAATCTCAGGCGCTCCTACATCACGTTTATGACCCCCTCCCCCCAAGCTGTGCTGATTTCGCCTATGTAAAACTTGGTATAGTCCTTGCAAGGAAAAGTGTAAAAACCTGGGCAAATATCAAGAGCACAGTTGGCCGAATTGTCTTCACCAGGGAAGTACGTATCGTGTTCGGGCGCGTGAAAACAATTTCAATTCCAGCTCCTTTAAAGATATGACGCTTTTCATCGTCGCCTTAGCTTTCAGGTTTTCCTCACCGGAAGTGGGCATCATGCATGTGCCCCCAGAGTTTTATCCGAGGTGATACGCCAAAAAGAATCTTCTAGGAGCATGCGTTTCGCATATATGTGTTGCAATTTCTAAGCATTACAACGACCATTCCTAATTACCCGTAAACGCTCCGAATCGATTCCTTGATCCGTTTTCTAGATTTTACCAGACAGACAGACAAACCCACACAAAGGCACTACAGTTATTTCGGTATGATTTAATGCGTATGTAAATATAAAGTTATGCATATATTATATAACATACAGAAAATGATATTTTTTCTCTTAGTGTATACATTATCATGTGTCCAAGAGACCGCAGGTACAAATATGATCCGGCAGCCCTCTCTCTACGCCCAACTGAGCCTCGGGGGTCCGGGGTGCAGGCTTCAAACCTGTAGCTGACTAGCGTCAGAGTGGTTCGACTTCACCTGGTGGGCGGTTCTTGCTTTCCCTACAGCCGGATTAACCGCATGAAAATATTGCATCAGGAAGACGCTGCTGATTTTCAAACTGTGGCTACGGGGATGAGTTTCCAAAAGCCGGCATCCTCTGAAGACAAATAAGCTGAAGTTCGAATCCGTAATAAATTATATGTTAATAGTATTTTTTTATTTGATTTTGTAGAGTCCTTGTGATAAACCAAAGCATGTGTTCAAAACAGTTTTGTTCTCTTTCAGTGGTGTTCTATAAAGTTAGTGTCAGCGTTTGTTTGATTATACCGGCCATGTTAGAACCTGAGGGTGGAGTCTATTTTCCAATAACAAAAGATGAATTACACACACACACACACACACACACACACACACACACACACACATATATATATATATATATATATATATATATATATATATAATGTGTATGCAAGTAGAACAACGAAGGAAATATCAAGAAAGTACACGCATACACACATATATTTATATATGTATATGTATAAATGTATATTACATATGTATATGGATATATACATATATATAGATAAAAATAGATTTACATATTCACGTATATATATATATATATATATATATATATATATATATATATATATATATATATATATCAATATATGTGTATGCATATGTGTGGGTATGTGCGCGCGCGCGTGATTTACATTTTTATATATATGTATTAGTCTATATATATATATCAATATATATATATGTGTGTGTGTGTGTGTGTGTGTGTGTGTGTGTGTGTGCATGTGTGTATGAATTTATATATACGTATGAATAAAAATGCCACAATTAAGAAAGATATCAATCGTGACGTTTCGAGCCTCATTAAGAGTTCCTCATCAGGCAGAATTTTGACAAGATTCTACAGTGGTAGAGAGACAAGAGCTGACTCAGTTCGCAGGAGGAGGGTCAAGATCAAAGAGTTTAGGGAAGGCTTTGACTATTACCAACGAAGTAAGGTCATCCAAACCCCACAGACCTGCACTGAAATTAGGCAATTATCGAATAAACAGAGCTTCCAGCTTTTTCTTTCATGTGAATTCGCTGATTTATGAATTCATTTAATGGTTGTGTGACATTCAACGAATGAAACACATATTCGATTCTCTGGCGTGCCTAACATGACGTTATGCTAATGTATTATTTTCTCCCAAGCTCTGCCGGTTTCACCTATGTAAAACTTAGGACAGTCCTTGTAAGGGATAATGTAAAAACCTGGGGAAATATCAAGGGCACAATTGGCCGCATTGTGCTTCTTTGTGCTTTAGAGAATTACGTAACGTGTGAGGCCACGTAAAAAAAAACATCAATTCAAGCTCCTTTAAATATATAACGTTTTGTTGCTGGCACTGTCTTGTTACGAGAATTAGTATGAAATTTCGATTTAGCAGATGGACGTGCCTACCTAAAAAAAAAAGAGGATATCCTAATTTAGAAAACGTATCAAAAGGGAACCCGAGCACCTGTTCGATAAATTTACTATCACAAATCTTGCATGCCCTAAGGAAATTCACAAGACTGCTGATTTCTTAACATACAACGGGCGGTTTGATTTAAAAAAAAAAAAAAAAAAAAATTAGGACAATAAGCGGTGTAAGTTGGTTTCCGGTAATTTGAAAAGTTAAGCGAGCATGGTGTAAAATTTCGGTCACTGACTCGGTCGTAAATGTGTCGTCTTATTCCCTATCTCGTTATGAAAACGAACTTTTGTAAATTTCACTGGCTACCAAGCAAAGGGCAAGTCACTGTTTAGATTATATTTAAGAAGCCGATACTTTCATTGCGAAACAAAATAAATCTTCAGGTAAAGATTCCATTTACCTTAAATGTGTCACGTTTAATTCAATTCTTGATTCGTTCATAAAAATGTATATATAAACCACGAATGAGAATTAATATCTTCAGATCCCAAGAGATGTATTTGACTTTTTCTACACTTGTCTTAATGAATACGGTTTATATGTGCACACATACACATGTGTGTATATGCGTGTGTATACAGACATACATGCATATATATACATATATATACATATATATACATACACACATACTTAAAGTTATATATATATTTGTGTGTGTGTGTTCGTATTAAATATGCATATATATATATGTATCCATATGTATATATATACATATGTATGCATACATATATCATTTATACACATATATACACATGTATATATGTAAATAGATATATATGTATGTATACATGTATACTTATACGTATACATGTATACTTATACGTATACATGTATACTTATACATTTACATGTATATTTACATGTATATATATATATATATATATAAGTGTGTGTGTATGCATCTGTGAATGTATATATATAGAAATGTTTATATATTTACACATTCACAGATGCAAACACACACATGTGTGTGTGAACATATATATAAATATAAATAAATATACATATAATACACATATGTATATGTATATGTATGCGTGCATACATTCATGTATCTTTTTACATATATACATGCATATATATATATGCATATGTATATATGTATGTTTATATAATATATATGTATATATGTATGTATATATAATATATATGTATATATGTATGTATATATAATATATATGTATATATGTATGTATGTATAATATATATGTATATATGTATGTATATATAATATATATGTATATATGTATGTATATATAACATATATGTATATATGTATGTATATATAATATATATGTATGTATATATAATATATATGTATATATGTATGTATATATAATATGTATGTATATATGTATGTATATATAATATATATGTTTATATGTATGTATATATAATATATGTGTATATATGTATGTATATATAATATATATGTATATATGTATATATACACATATGTATACATATATGATATATATATATATATGCACACACTTACACACACACACACACACACACACACACATACACACATATATATGTGTATATATATTCATTTATTTATCTATTTATATATATGTATACATACGTACACACATTTACAAACACACACACACAGACACACACGCGCGCGCGCGCATATACACATATATGCACACACAAACACACACATGTATATGTATACATATATATATATATATATATATATATATATATGCGTGTGTGTGTGTGTGTATGTGCGTATGCTTTTATGCACATACACACGCACACATATAGATAGATAGATACATACATACAGACACACACCCATATATATGTGTGTATATATCTTAGATATACATAGACAAGCATATATATGTACATGTATAAATATATTTTATGTATTGTTTATGTATGTATGCATGTATATGTTTATGTATACATACATATATATACACGCATGCTTGCATATTTATATATGTGTATATATGAATCTGTATATAATATGTATATGGATATGTATATATATATGTATATGTATATTTACATATACATATTTCTTGATATATATAAACACACATCTACAGATACACACAGATATATATCTATACACACGCATATATATATATATATATATATATATACATATATATACACATAGGTGTATTTGTGTATATATATGTATATACACATATATGTATGTGTGTATATATATTTATGTATATATATACTTTTTCATACACACTGACACACACATGTGTATATGTATGTATATATGTTTATTTGTGTATGTTAAGGCACACATGGACATATATATGTACATATACATATATGTGTATATTCATATGTTTATATACATATGTATATATACATATATATGTATATTATAATATATGTAAATAGATACCTATCAGTATATATACATATACTTACATATATGTGTATGTATATGTATATATGTTTATGCATATATATGTATATACGTTTATGCAGGTATATGTGTATATATGTATACATATATATGAATACATACAAACATCCATGCACACACACACATACACACACATATATATACATATACATATTCTTGTTAAATTTCAAACTTTTGTAGATTTTACCAGACAGACAGACACAAACCCACAAAAAAGCATTCCACAGTTATTTCGATATGATTTAATTTTTATGTAAATATAAATGAAGCTAAGCATATAGTTGTGTCACCTGCAAGAGACCGCAGGTACAAATATGATCCGGCAGCCCTCTCTCTACGCCCAACTGAGCCTCGGGGGTCCGGGGTGCAGGCTTCAAACCTGTAGCTGACTAGCGTCAGAGTGGTTCGACTCCACCTGGTGGGCGGTTCTTACCTTCACTACAGCCGGATTAACCGCATGAAAATATTGCATCCAGAAGACGCTGCTCATTTTCAAACTATGGCCTATATTGATGAGTTTCCAAAAGCTGGCATCATCCGAACACGTAATAAGACAAGTTGGCTGAAGTTCGAATCCGTAATAAATTATATTTTTTATTATAAATCATCATTTAGTTATGCAGAACTATTTATTCCGATATACCAAGACATGCATTTCCAGCATTTCTGTCCTCTTTCAGTGGTGTTTTATAAAGTTAATATCAGCGTTTGATTGATTATACCGGCCATGTTGGGACTTGTGGGCGGAGTCTATTTTAAAGTGACGACATCGAAAGCTGAATTTACTTTGAATTAACTTCAATGTAGCTCCGAAGATGCTGCTTTCAAAAAAATATCTGAATTGAAAAGTTGATCTGACAGAAAGGTTTTAATTACAAAGCGACTAGACTGTATATACGGAATAATATCTCCATTCCCATTATAAATGCCATTTTCCGATATTTCAGCGTTTTTAATACTAGGTATTGCAACATTGATTAACTATTTACCTAAACGAAAACACTACCTTACCTGTTTTCAAATTCCTGAGCAATTGATAAAAAAAAAACTGCTGATAAGATACGGGAAATAAAGAATAATATTGACGATCTGGCATATAAGGCATGACGTCATTTCTTGACGAACCCGCACGCTTTGTTGGCGGTTCAGTAGTGAGCCCTTGACTGGTAGTAACAGCAAATCATAAGTCGGGTTGGATGAGGCCGTAGTAGTGCTCTCGCTTCTCTCTCCCTCTCTACAGAGACAGGTGGTGGTGGTGGTGCTGCTGAGGATGGAGAAGGAGGAAGAGAGGACGAGGAGGAGGAAAGATGGAGAAGGGAGTGGAAGGGAGGGGAGGGGAAG
Source organism: Penaeus chinensis (assembly GCF_019202785.1). NCBI lineage: Eukaryota > Metazoa > Arthropoda > Malacostraca > Decapoda > Penaeidae > Penaeus > Penaeus chinensis. The sequence continues at coordinate 7,268,458 of NC_061840.1, forward strand.
GGAGGAGAGGAGAGGAAGGGCGAGGAGGGAAAGATAGGGGAGAGGAAGAAGAGGATTAGAGATGAGAGGTTAGGGGTGGGGAGGGGCGGGAGTGGAGAGGAGTGGAGGAGGAGGAGGAGGAGGAGGAGAAGAAGAAGAAGAAGAAGAAGAAGAAGAAGAAGAAGAAGAAGAAGAAGAAGAAGAAGAAGAAGAAGAAGAAGAAGAAGAAGAAGAAGAAGGAGGAGGAGGGAGAGGGGGTGGAGAAGGAAGAGGAGGAGGAGGAGGAGGAGGAGGAGGAGGAGGAGGAGGAGGAGGAGGAGGAGGAGGAGGAGGAGGAGGAGGAGGAGGAGGAGGAGGAGGAGGAGGGCGCGAGGGTGGCAGGCAACGTGCGCCGGGGGAGAGAAGGAGGGACGGCGGGTGGGGGGAGGAGGGGTCGGTCGGCACATGTTTCTCGGCCAGCGTCCCCCGCCTGCTGCTCCGGGAGGTTGGGAACATTACAACAGAGCCACATAAGCATCGGTGTTGCTGCGCGGTGGAGAGCGTTGCCAAGCCACCGCTGGCGGTTCGGATGCTCCTGCTTATTTTATCGCGTTTTCTTCAATCTTCTAGGACTATGCTATGTCAGTAGTGCTATTATAAAAGATACGTAAATACAGCATAACAGTTATTTATCTTTTTCCAAATTCATCGAGGATAACGTTGGTAAAGCATTTATGTTTTTGAAATTAATTAATTTTTTGTCATAGACCATGGAACTATATAACTGTTCTAAGAATAGCTGATAATGATAACAGTGCTGTAAATACCCTAAGGAGGAAAAAATAACACATAATAATGATATGAGAGCAATAATGATGGTGATAATGCTAATTATGACAATTATTTTTATGATAGCTATATGAGTAAAAGGATAGGTATAGAGGGTGATAATATATCTAATAATAACTCTAATGGTAAAAGTAACAGTATGAATATTAATGAAAACATCAGAAATGATATGAGGAATAATGTTAATAATGATATCGACGATGTTGATAATAACTATAATAGAAATAACAATAGTAATAATACTACTGTTATTACTCTATCACGACTGTAATCAATAGAAACAATAATTTCAAATATAGACGAAACTAATAAAAGTGATAAAAATAGCATTCATATTGATAATGTTATTATCAGAAATAGTATGAAAATATGCAACTATAATCATGTAACATGATGAAAATAAGATGTAAATAAAGACGTGATGATTATAAAAAAAACATATCTGAATAGTGGAAGTTCCAATCAGGATAGAATTAAAATGATAATGATAACGGAATTATGATAATAACAATAGGAATTCTGATAAAACACAATAACACTGGCATTAGTGGTGATTATAATGTAGACTGTCTTGGTAGTAACACCAACAACGTCAGTAATAAAAACAATAATAATAAAATCATTTTAACATTGATACCAGGAATAAGATTAATGTTAATGATAATGAAGTTATTAGTGATAATAATAAATATAATGATGGTGATGATAATGATAATAATAATGATAATACTAACAACAATAATATTAATAGTAATAATAATAATAATAATAATAATAATAATAATAATAATGATAATAGTAACAGTAGTAATAACAATAGTAATAACAATAATGATATTGATAATAGTAATGATAATGATAATAACAATGATGATGATGTTGATAAATAGTAATAATGATAATAATAATAATAATAATAATAATAATAATAATAATAATAATGATAATGATGATGATGATGATAATAATAATAATGATAATAGTAATGATAATACTAATAATAACAATAATAGTCATAATAATAATAATCATAATAATCATAATAATAATAATAATAATACTGATAATAATGATAATAAATGATGATGATGATGATATGATGATGATGATGATGATGATAATGATGATGATGATAATAACAACGATAATAATAACAATGATAATGATAATGGCAGTAATTATGATAATGATAACAACAAAAACAATAGCCACTACAGCAACATAAAAGTTATAATAATGATTGATTATAATATTATTCTTATTAACACCACCACCAACAACAACAGCAATAATAATAATAGCAATGGTAATAATAATAATAATAATCATAATGATGATATCAGTAATATTGATGTTAATAACAATGATAATGATAATAACAACAACAGCAATGATGATAATAATAATGATAGTAATAATAATAATAATAATAATAATAATAATGATAATAATAACAGTGATAGTAATAATGATAGTAGTAATAAGAATAAGAATAACAACAACAATAATAATAATAATAATAATAATAATCATAAAAAGAACAATAATAATGATAATAATATTAATAATAATAATAATAATAATAATAATAATAATGATAATAATAATAATAATAATGATAATAATAATAATAATAGTGATAATAATAATAATGATAATAATAATAATAAAAATAATTATAAT
>NC_061840.1:7275947-7278447 GCF_019202785.1 Penaeus chinensis
TACCTCGATCATGTTCTCTGCTAAACTGCTTATCACAAAATGGCATTTCTTGCACCTTTATCTATGCTAAATCCATATTGTTCTACTGCAGTTTCCGGTCTAATTTTATTTCATATTCTCTGTTTAACGCATATTACATTCTAGTGTCCTTAGATCTTGGGTATAGACATGGATACTGGCTGATACATTCTGTTACCTTTCGTGTTGGCTGTCTCTGTCATGATTTTTATACAAAATTCATCTAGTGCTTCTAGCATTTCTGCTTTGATTTCGTCCTCTATTGCTTTGCCATTTTCATCATTTTGTGTCTCTAGATTCTTATCTTATATCTGCAATTAATTTCCTAATATATTTGTTTCACATATCTTTTACTTCGTTTAGTTCCATGGCTACAGTTCCATCCTTCTTTTTTATTACTGTATTCTGATTGTATTTTCTTTCGCTGGTGTTTTCTACTATTATCTCGTGCATCTTCTGTTGGTTAACCTTTCCCAGCTGTTCCTTTTTTGTGCACCTTTCATACACCCATTCTTCTTTTGCTGACGCACACTCTCGCTATGTATTTTCCTATCAGTTCTCTATACTTCTAATATTTATTTTTGTATGTTCTTTCATTCATTAATGTATACATTTCGTCTGTCAACCAATGTCTTTTTGAAATGCTAGTCATTGTCATTGTGTGGTCCTTCGTCTTCCTCTATTAATGTCTCATATCTGTTCCTAACCACTGTTTTGAACAGTTTTTTGTTTTATTTCTTCATTCTAAAGCTCATTTTTATTTAAAGTTTTACTGTTGCTACTACTGAACTGTGATTCCTTTTCCCTGGATATGTTTTCACCTATTTGATTGCATTTCTAAATCCAAATCTTTTGAATGTTATTATCTGGCTATTTATTCTATACTATCATTTGGAGCATATATCTGCATTATGCTGATGTTGACTATTCTTCCTCTTAATTTAACTGATATGACTCTATCCAATAGCCCTGGTGCACCTGGATAGAGTCTTTGACATCAGTATGCCTACTCCCCTGTGAGCCGCGTCCCCTCCTGAGTATTTTAATTGACACATTCTGCATTTGAATTCTCCTGGGCCTAGTATGTCACGTTTCGTTCTGTTTATTTATCTTTCAATGGTTGCTAGATTCCCTGCTTGGTATAAGTTAAGTTAAGTTAAGTAAGTTTATTTACCACCCTGGCTATCTGCTCAGGCGTGGGCAATCATGATTACAGTTTTATATACATCTGACACAATACAGTAGTCTGTGACTACTGTAATTGTACATGGTAATATAGAAACATGTCATACGTCATACAAAAATAATACGTTGATATGATCTTGCCGTGTTTACATAACATTGTGTTTTTGTTTTTGTTTACGGCAGTTTTACATAGTAAATTTAGGATATAATACGAGTATATCTTCCAATGTATCAGATGAAATGAAATATTCACATAGTTCTTTATACCTCATGTTAGGTGGTCTGAAGGGCTGTATCACATGACATTCCGAGATATAATGCTCAAGCGTTCACTTGTTTTCTTCGTTACACAGTCTACATTTAGTTTCATCTGCACTTCTTGCACCGTGCAGTTGCCAATACATTCTGTAACCTAAACGTATTCTGGCAATAACCACGTCACATTGTCTGGTTTGACTTCGGTGCCACCCATAGGAGGGCTTGCTATCTCTATACTGATCGTAGTGCCTTATGGTACAGCTTTCAGGCCTTTGAGTGTTTGTCAGATCTACCAGTTCTTCCTTATGAGAACTTTTCAATATATGTGCAACCCTAGCAAGAGGCATCCCAAGATCTATGTTCACAGTATCTTTGCTACAGGCTTCCTTCGCCAATTTGTCGACGTGGTCGTGCTTGCTTATGCCAACATGAGATGGTATCCATACAAATTGAATGTTAAAATTACGCTCTATTGCACAAGTTACGTTACGCTTAATGCAATTCACAATTTCCTCATCGCCACCTGTTTTGAAAGAATTTAGTGTCCGAAGAGCACTCTGAGAGTCACAGAAAACTACTCCAGAGCCCCGAGACATTAAGAATTCCGTTGCAAGGAGTATACCTGCCAACTCCGTTTGTGTAGTGCTGGCCCAATTTTGCACTCTCATATTAACTTGATGTTTTAGTAGGCCATTTTTGTATACAGTACAAGCACAACCAGCTTTGTATCCAGACTGTACGGATCCGTCAACGTAACACTCGTATACATCATCGCCCATAGACTCTGTGTGTTCCTTCACCGTTGCTAATGCAATTTGTTGTAATACGCAGTTATGTACTCTGTTTTTTTGTGGTAGACACGTAAGGTGCACGATCAATTTTGAATTTTTCCATGGTGGAATGGATCGACCCTGTGGTATTTTACTTATTGGGACATTGAGCTTTGTAATGTTCATGGAAATTTTGTGTATTAGAGGGCGCGCGTGTGTGTGATTAGTCACGTCTGTTTGCGTGATTTTATGCTGCATTTGTTTTTGGA
>NC_061840.1:7298447-7305947 GCF_019202785.1 Penaeus chinensis
CCTATCTGTGTATCTTTATATATATATGTATGTATGTATGTATCTATCTATGTGTGTGTGTGTGTGTGTGTGTGTGTGTGTGTGTGTGTGTGTGTGTGTGTGTTGTGTGTGTGTGTGTGTGTGTGTGTGTGTGTGTGTGTATTGTGTGTGTGTGTGTGTATTGTGTGTGTGTGTGTGTGTATGTTTGAATTTCTGTTTGCACCGATGGGTCTTCTGCATATGAATACATTATAATTTTATGAATGAATGCCGGAATAAGGGAAGTAATGGATGAGTGACTGAAAGAAACGCGAAGGTGTTATTAGCTTTCATAATCATTTGTAGAATTATAATATCGGTGAGTTGAATCCTACTATTAAATGTTACGAAACCACTTAATAGTGTAATTGTTACATTTATGATTATTTGACCAGATGAGTACCTGAAATTTTCTTTGTGCGGATAACCAGAGCAATAAAACTATATATATGCCATTAAATCTCTGGCTGTAGATAATACAGGTTGTAGGCGTAAAGAGTTTATTTCAGGCAACAGATCATCGTTCTACGTTATCTCAAGGTCACGTCGAGGGCCGCTGCACGTGAAGGTGGGCCTCACGTGCGCGTGAATCTTAAATTGTATGTTTGTTAATGTAAAGGGGCAGTTCTTGCAGTTGATGTATAAAAAAATCCCATTATGATTTTGGAAAATATTTGATGCAAGATAACAGAAGTGTACAAAGGAAAAAAATAATGAATTTTATTCATATTTCATATGATTTGTGAATCATGTTCTTTTGCAGAGCCTAATTCAGACAATGGTCTAATTTCCCTCAGGTCTTAAAATAGCACATTATATGAACCTGTAATTGTTGACCGAAGGGATAGGCTTTGCGATCAGCCCAACAACAGCGGGGCATGATAGTTCATTTGGCGAGGCGAGACTTTCAATTTTTGCCGCCGAGCGCTTTCCACGAAACTTCGACCGATTTAAAGGCGACGGCACTTTCATCGTCGGCTTCTGTTGTTTCCAGATGCGTTTCGTCGTGATAATCTCAGTCGAACGGCGAAGGAATTTTGGTCCTAAAGCCGCGGGGAACGAGAAGAAGAAATCCGATCGGGAGTTGGGGTTGGCGCTCCCCGTCGGGCAAGCCGGAATATTCCGTCAAGCGCGATCGCCGTGCCCCTCTCGCCTTTATAGGCCCGAACGGAGACTGGTCGGCGTTACTTCTCACCACACTCTCGTACTTGACGTTCGGGTAGCGATCCATCTCGTTCCTCCTATGGGTACTGCGTTTGCCTCCGACGCAACTTTCATAGCTTGCCACTTAGGACCCTGGAGACCCCATCCAGGCGACTTCCGATTGAAACGAACCACCGAGAGAGACATTCACAGATAAAGAACGGAAACATAAGCCTGGACAAGAGCGCCAGCTTTCTCTGCCGCGGCGGCCGAATCACTAGTCCAGCGAGGTGAGTTCAGACAGCGAGGTTAGGCAATCAGTGCTACCCCCCTCCTGCCCCGACCCGCGTCCCATGTCATCACCGACGCTCTCAGGCCCACACATATAAGGGCACCGCGGCTCCCGCCCGCCACCATTCCAGAGACAGCAGCTCTGACTATTACTGCATCTTATAGGTGTGATTAGATTTATTGTTCAGTGCATATTGCAACGTGGATAATTTGTTTCGACAAGAAACGTTGAAAATACAGAAACTTGTGCCATAATGGTGCCCTTCCACAAGGTGCTCGGACCCATGGTCCGTCTCCCCGTCAGCAAGACGACCTCCGCCTCCTTCGAAATTATTCCTCGGAACACCCGCCTCGCCGTCGCGCCCTCAAGTAAGGCCTTCCCCCTCGGGGAGCCGTGGTACTCCAGCAAGGGCAACAAGGGCGCCTCCCTGCGCGTCTCCTTCCTTGGCGCTTACCGGCCCTCCTTGTCCTCCGCCAACGTCGCCTTCGGGAGGTCCATCGCTTCTTACCAGCGCCGTGCCTACAGCACCAAGAACCACTGGGTAAGGCGGCGAACAGCCTCGGTTGCACGGGTTGCGAGTGTTTCTTGTAGAACCTTTCCTTGTTCGCATTAGCAAAAGTTCTATTTATGTCACGTGCTCGTCTGAATAACACCAAAATGCCCTTGCTTATCAGTTACATTTAATGATAGATTTTGCAATTAGGGGAAAACCATTGTATTTTCTTTATCAAATATTAAGAGCTGTCATCAATAGCCATTGCATCTTATTCACAAATCTATTCCGAAAATGATTAGTCGGACATGTTTTATTTTTTTCAAGAAGAAAGACAATGAAATTAAACCTGTCTTCCTTCCCCAGTCCAGCCTACATCTGGACGCCTCTCGGTCTATCTCGCGCATCGAAGGCTCGCGGGCGGCCTTCCAGCACCGCCAGCAACTGCAACACTCCCGTCGCATCGTCGTCAAGCTCGGCTCGGCGGTCATCACTCGCCGGGATGGCTACGGCCTCGCGCTCGGGAGGCTGGCCTCCATCGTCGAACAGGTCAGCACCGGCGTATTTGTGTTTTTTCTGTGTACTCATACACATACACGCACACACGCAAACACACACACACACACACACACACACACACACACACACACACACACACACACACACACACACACACACACACACACACACACACACACACACACGCGCGCGCACACGCAGACACGGAGACACGCAGACACGCAGACACACACACACACACGCACACACGCACACACGCACACACACACACACACACACACACACACACACACACACACACACACACACACACACACACACACACACACACACACACACACACACACACACTCACACTCACACTCACACTCACACTCATACTCTCACATACACATATGATAATGATGGTAATGACAAGTTAATGACAATTACCCAGCGAAGCAGGCCATGAAGGAAATAACCAAAATCCCGTGCAAAATTTTGCCAATGCCTATGGAGACCAATGCCTTGACGCGTTCCCTCACTCTCCCCAGGTGGCCGAACTACAGAACGAAGGCCGCGAGATGATGATGGTCACCTCTGGCGCCGTCGCCTTCGGGAAGCAGAAGATGGCGCAGGAGCTCCTCATGTCCCTGAGCATGAGGGAGACGCTCTCCGGCAAGGACAACCTCCGCGGGGTAAGAGAAGAAAGACGCTGTTACTTGGCGGCGGACTTCCACTTGATTGTGAAATAAAACATTTGATTGACCTATACTAACAACTTTGGAGAGTAAGATTGGCTAATGATTTTTTCTTCTCGCAGGAGGAGGTGAAGAGCATGTTGGCCCCACGAGCATCTGCCGCCGTGGGTCAGTCGGGTCTCATGTCCCTCTATGAAGCAATGTTCGCCCAGTATGGCGTGAAGGTCGCGCAGATCCTCATCACGAAGCCGGATTTCTACAACAACGAAACTCGCCAGAACCTCATCTCCACCATCAACGAGCTCATCTCCCTCAACATCCTGCCCATCATCAACACCAACGACGCCGTCACGCCCCCGCCCGATGTCGACGAGGAGATGAGCCGCAAACTCGATATCCGCGACAATGACTCCCTCGCCGCGCGCCTCGCCTCCGAGGTGGAGACGGACCTCCTCATCCTCATGACGGACGTCGACGGCATCTTCAACAAGCCCCCCGGCGAGGAGGGAGCTCGTCTCATCGACAACTTCTCGCCGAATATGATTTCCAACCTGGAGTTCGGCGCTAAGTCGGACGTTGGCACTGGCGGCATGGACTCCAAGGTGAAGGCCGCCAGCTGGGCCCTCGAACGAGGCACTTCCGTGGTCATCTGCAATGGTCTGGCCCAAGGCGCTATCAAGGGGATCGTCCACGGCCGCAAAATCGGGACTTTCTTCACAACCAGCAACAGCGTTGGCCTGGAGGTCGAGGTCCTGGCCAAGAACGCTCGCCGAGGAGGCCGGATCCTCCAGTCCCTGAGCCCAGAGGACCGAGCCTCTGCCATTATGACTCTGGCCGAACTTCTGGAAACAAGGCAGGCAGATATCTTGGTTGCCAACCAGAGGGACCTCGAGGAGGCTGAAAAGTCGGGCCTTTCCTCAGCCCTGAAGTCACGCCTGCGTCTAACGCCAGCCAAGCTCAACAACCTTGCCGATGGTTTGCGTCAAATCGCCAATGATTCCCACGACATGGTGGGTCGCGTCCTCTCAAAGACCCTCATCGCCGAAGGCATCGAGCTCCGCAAGGTGACGGTTCCCATCGGCGTTCTGCTCGTGATCTTCGAATCCCGCCCTGACTGCCTCCCCCAGGTGGCGGCCTTGGCCATGGCGACAGGCAACGGGCTGCTCCTTAAGGGTGGCAAAGAGGCTTCACACAGTAACCAGGCCCTGATAGACCTGGTGAAGGAGGCTCTGGGAACTGTCGGCGTTGCAGGGGCCATCTCCATGGTGACGAAGCGCGATGACATCTCAGACCTGCTGCAGCTGGAGGAGTTCATCGACCTTGTCATCCCTCGCGGATCCTCCGACCTCGTCCGAACCATCCAAGAGCAGTCGCAATCCATCCCGGTCCTCGGTCACGCCGAAGGAATCTGCCACGTCTACATCGACAAAGATGCCGACCTAGAGAAGGCTGTGAAGATCGGTGAGTTAAGCTGATTTTTTTTTCTAAGTACTTTTTATAATCACACACATACACACACACACACACAGATAGAGAGGGAGAGAGAGAGAGAGAGAGAGAGAGAGAGAGAGAGAGAGAGAGAGAGAGAGAGAGAGAGAGAGAGAGAGAGAGAGAGAGAGAGAGAGAGAGAGTAAACAGAAAACAATCAGAGAAAAACAAAAGCATGAAGTAAGTCAGGCTAATCTCCATCACTGCCTTAAAAGTGAGCTTTGCATTTTAATTTTCGTCTGGAGGCGTTCATACTATAATACACACCACCTCTACGCCCATTTATCTATGTTAAGATATCCCTTTTCCTAATTTCCCAACTCTCCCTCTTCGGCAGTTCGCGACGCCAAGTGCGACTATCCCTCCGCCTGCAACGCCATGGAGACGCTGCTCATTCACGAGGAGATCTTCAAGAACTCGGACCTTTTCACTAGCATATGTCAGACGCTGCAGCGGGAAGGCGTCCGGATCAACGCCGGGCAAAGGCTCTCTAAAATGCTCACCTTCGGCCCGCCCGTCGCCAAGTCCTTCAAGTGAGTAGCTTTATAGCTCTTCTCGAGGCTCGCTATCATTGCGGTGCCACTTATGTTAAGCTTACAACAGTGATTCTAAGAAGTTTAAGAAATATGATGGAAACTGTTATTAGTATTAACATTGCTCCATATCATGATCATGATCATTATCAATATCATTATGTTTACTAATAGTGCCTCTTTCTCAGGGTTGAATTCAGCGACCTGGAGTGCATCATCGAGTTAGTGTCGGACATGGATGAGGCGATCAACCACATCCACCGCTATGGCTCCTCGCACACGGACGTTATCGTCACCGAGGACGAGGCGGCCGCTAACCGCTTCCTCAACTCCGTCGACTCCGCCTGTGTCTTCCACAACGTCTCTTCCCGCTTCGCCGACGGGTACCGCCTCGGACTCGGCGCCGAGGTGGGCATCAGTACCGCTCGCATCCACGCCCGCGGCCCCGTCGGCATGGAGGGTCTTCTCACAACCAAGTGGCTCCTCAAGGGCACCTACGGGGTGGCCTCCGAATTCACCGAAGGACGCAGGAACTTTATTCACAAGAAGCTTCCAGTCGAGACCGACTTCGATCTCGACAGCATCCACGTCGAGCACGAGAGTGCTCAGCAGTGACATCCATTTAGCATGGATAATTCAGCGTCCAGCCTCTCCAAGGCCTTGCAAAATTGCTCTTCTGTAATCAGAGGCGAGAGCTGCCTGAAACCAAACACAACTTCAGCTCACCCTCCCGTGGCCGAAGGTTGTAGTCACAGCGAGTCTCAGTTTCACCCGTGCGACGGCGATGAGCCCTGGGACGAATCTCGAATGACCAGACGAAGCTTCGGAGCCAGACCAGACCAGACCGAGGACGATCTTGGGACCATTACGGTCTCACCTATGCCAACCAATGACAACGTGTCGCTGATGGAGAAACCTCTTAATCCTGTCCATCAGTGGCTTGCTGTTCCCGAACACATCTTCCATAATTCTGCATTATTAAAGCACTTTATTTATTCATAATGAGAAAATGGGGAATATGGAGAACATATTACAAAGAAAAAAAAAACACTATAACCTTAAAGTTGACTTTTACTCACCCTTAGACAGGAGAGAGAGAGAGAGAGAGAGAGAGAGAGAGAGAGAGAGAGAGAGAGAGAGAGAGAGAGAGAGAGAGAGAGAGAGAGAGAGTGAGAGGGGGGGGGGGGGGGGGGTGCGATAACGGCAATCATAAGCATGTATACGATATACGGAGAGGGACACTCAGCATCCTTAACGGGCCGATATCTCGGATGGGTGTAGGGAGGGGGTTCTATGTTACTATACTACAGCACATATCGACTTTTGGTTTATTGAAAATCACATACCGTTCATCAATAGTAATATACATACATATACACACGCAAACACATACATCCCCCCCCCCCCACACACACACACTGAACTAATAGATATACGTAAATGTACATTTTCACAAATATATATCTGTCTGTCTATCTAAGCATGTCTTCTCAGACACATATACGATGTAATCACACCTTCCATTTGTAAATATCAGTTTTTGTTTCTGCATTTCCTGTTGCAGATAAGATACCAGGAAATGAAGTTGGACCCAATGTTTCACTGCTACTGCTGCATTTCCTTCCATGGAGTGTTTTCTGTCCCTCATCGCTACTAAGTAAATTTTCTCAAGCTCAGAAGAATGCCTTTCTTGTTTGTCTTATTGAATCAATGTTTGTGTGTATGTACATATCTATGTGTGTGTGTGTGTGTGTGTGTGTGTGTGTGTGTGTAAATATATACATATACACATCTATGTTTATATATATGTATATATATATATATATATATATATATATATATATATATATATATATATATATATAAATATATCATCATCACATTCGTGCCATCACCGATAGGTTGTTTGACAATCTTGGCGCCATGTTGACATGTAGTTGACTGGGTCTTTATCCTGGGGTGGCTGATCAATGATCCTTCCCCAGGGGAGTAGTTGTTTAGGGAGTCATTGTTGGTGGTCCTCAACTCACCATCATATCTACAATAGACTCACCCACTACTTATCGAAATTTAATTTACCCAACTTAAGCAAATCCATGCGTGAACTCATGCGGGCGATGTATTTGTGCATGAATGCAAACACACTCATATGCGCGTAATGTGCATGTGAATTTGCAACAATTTGCAAATCCACACCATTGGGTAGGTCAAATCTAAATGTGATAGTGGGTGAGTCTATCGGTGATGGCACGAATATGACGATGATAATACATTTATATATATATATATATATATATATATATATATATGTATATAAACATGTTTTTGTATATA
>NC_061840.1:7333447-7340947 GCF_019202785.1 Penaeus chinensis
AAACGTGATGGCGGTACATGTATAGATATATATCCATATGTGCGTGAGTATTTATGTATCTATATTTTCTGTTCGTAATTCACACACACACACACACACACACACACACACACACACACACACACACACACGGTGGCATCTTCACTGCGTTTGTCCTCTTAAGGCGATGAGATTGTGACATCGGTTTTGAGCCAGCAGTCGGAGCTCAGGCATTTTGTATATATGTATATATATATATATATATATATATATATATATATGTGTGTGTGTGTGTGTGTGTGTGTGTGTGTGTGTGTGTGTGTGTGTATATGTTGTGTGTATGTGTGTGTGTGTGTGTGTGTGTGTGTGTGTGTGTGTGTGTACACACAGGCACACACAAGCACACACCGACAGACACACACACACACATACACGTACACATACAGACACGTACACACACACATATATATAGTTATACTACTTGAGTCCGACCCTCGTGGGCCGCGGCAGTTGCAAAATGGCGCCATGAAAGGTCAAACGCAGGTGTCGTAGGGGAAGTCACCGCCCTGACTCAAGTGGTAGCGTTGGACCGCGGTTGATTAGGAAGGGCATTCAGTCAACCCTACCAAACATCCTTTCAATAAAGATTAAACAGCATTACAGGAATACTGTTATCATAGAATATTAATTAGATAAACAAACTCATTTTCTGTCGACGAATTCACAGAAAACATTTTTTTTTTTTCTAAGACACATGTATCCGAGTTACTACACTTTCTATATTTAACATTTCATTTCCTTCATTCAGGCCGATATCCCAGATGCCAGCGTGAAGATGTCCTCGCCCGTCTGTAGGATATTCTACGGGCGAAAAGTGGCGGGGCAGCGCCTGAGGAACCGCGTGCTGGTCGTGACCCAGGACGGCTCCTCCTACCTGGCGAACCACGTCATTATCACGGCCTCCATCGGGCATCTCAAGGAGCGACACGACAAGATATTCACCCCCGCTCTCAACTCGGGTTACCGAAGCGCAATGGCTGTAATGTTTCTTTTTTAATTCCTTGGTCCCATGCCTATTGTGGAGGCACTGTTCACCCTAGATAAATATGTCTGACATTAAGAATAGGAATAACTGTAGGTAGTTCCCTTGTTAACATTTCTTTTAGTTCGCGTGGCACTATCTAGTAAAGGGTTGTATATGAAAGTAGTTGCCACTGAAGCTTGTATAAAACAGCAACCCACACCAGAACATTACACTTACCAGGTGACGAAGCTGGGCTTGGCCGATAAGGTGCAGTTGGGCTGGGAGAGCCCGTGGTGGGGAAACGACCCCTTAGACCTCAGCGTCATCTTCACAGAAAGTATGCCCGGTGAAATGGTGAGTAAAACAAACCAAAATGTTTGTGTCATTAAGCTGTCAGCATCTATTCCAAAGAAAAATATCAGTGCCTTAATTTTACGTATAATCACGTGATAATGCAATGGTTTCAGTACTGTGAGATATATATGAATCAAATTTCGAAATATCATAATTTTTAACATAATTATACAAAGGGAATTTAAGGGGCATATTGCTCAGATGTCATATTCTGCAGCGTTGGGAAAAGGTTTTGACATTTTAGATAAATGATAATAATGATAATAATAATGATGATAATAATAATGATAATAATAATGATAATATTGATAATAATAATAATAATAATAATAATAATAATAATAATAATAAAAATAATAATGATGATAATAATAATGAAAACAATGATAATGATTAATAATAATAATAATAATAGTAATAATAATAATAATAATGATAATAATTATCATATTGATGATAATAATAATAATGATAATAATCATGAAAATAATGATAATGATAAATGATAATAATAATGATAATAGTAATAATAATAATAATAAAACTAACCATAAAGACAGTCTTGGCTTCAGGGGATAATGGAGTTTATAACGATCCATCAACAACCAAACATGTTGCAAGCGTTCGTCCCAGGAAACTACGCCAGGCAAATGGAAGCCCTGCCAGAAGACACTGTAAAGCAACATCTGATCACACACTTGGCGACGGTCACCAATCAAGTCGTTCCCGATCCTACCTTCTTCAGGAGGTCAGTATCTTGTCTTCGCGTGGGTTATTTGAAGATGTAAACGGTATATGTTGCAAGACTCTTATCAATATTTCCTAATTACATTTCAGGACTCAGTGGGAGGATAATGTGTGGATGAGAGGCTCCTACAACTCGTACGTGACGGTAGAGGGAGGCCTCACAGTTATGCCTAACCGCAGCCCTTTGGCGAGAACTGTCAGGAGGAACGGCAAGCCAGTGAGTTCCACACACTCACAGACATCCACTTACACACCGATCTTTACATACATTTACATGGCTAATAAATTTTGCGTGCGATTCGATATGAGAACAGCTTTAAGAACTGCTTTCCTTTCTGTTTTGTGTCAGCTGTTGTTGTGGGCGGGCGAGCACACCCACACTACTCGCTACGGCAGCGTCGACGGAGCTATGGCCACAGGAGTACGAGAGGCCAAGAAAATCATTCGTTACAAGAGGAATACGTAGTGATGTAGCATGACGACGGACCAGCTGCAGAGTAGTTCCTGGAATATGATTGTGATCATGATTACTATGATCAGCCTCCTACACAATGATATCAATGATAACAAAAATTCAAAGCAATACCAGTCAACATCGAATTTTCATACTTTACCGGAATTAGAAAAATTGTTCCATTAGGGTCGGCAGAGTTACAGGATCCTTAACATTTTATATTTTACTCATATTGTCTAATCATATTGTCTTTTAACTTTAACTATTACTCTTCTACCATGTTAAATGATAAAAAAAGGCTTCAATAAAAAAGTAATAATCTGCATATATTAGATATATTGTGACTGGTGTAATAAAGAAGTTGCATCCTGAAGTTTATCTTAAATGTTCCTACGAAAAAAAAAAGTGAGTCAGTATATATGTATATATATGTATATGTAGATGTATATATATTTAAAGATATATGTACACACACACATATGTATAAATATATATATATGTATAAATGTATGTATGTATGTATATATGTATACAGATATACATATATATGTATATATAACAATCCTCCCTGACCTGGCCTCGAACCTAGGTCACTCCGGGTATGAGACCGGAGGGCCAGGTTCGAGGCTAGGTCAGGGAGGATTGTTATATATCTATATCAATGCGTCATTGGCATTATTCCATCTTTCATATATACACCTCAGTATATCTGACTTCGGTTTCGAATTTCTAAATCAATTTCCACCGAGTGGCCACGGGGAGTGTGTGTAAAACCTCGCTATCATTACTCATGTATGAGTAGATAGATAATGTCTATGGAGCTAGATAGATCCTAGTTGCACACTCCTTTTAGTAGGTCGCGTGGCATGGTTGGTTTAGTACTGGCTCTCCGGTCTCATACCCGGAGTGACCTAGGTTCGAGGCCAGGTCAGGGAGGATGGGTATTTATCTATATCAATGCGGCATTGCATTATTCCATCTTTCATATATATGTATATATAGGCACACACACACACACACACACACACACACACACACACACACACACACGCATCTATATGATAAAACACCCTACGGGGTTGATACTGTGATATGTATATGTATATATATATATATATATATATATGTGTGTGTGTGTGTTTATTCATTTATAATCAATTCTACCTTCGTTACGTATCAATTGGATTCTTAACCAGGGCCGGATTAAGACCTTTTGGGGCCCCTAGGCTAATGGAATTATGGGGCCCCCTCACACGGAGCCAAACTGGGGCCCCTGATCTCAAATAAACGGCTTCAAACCGGGGCCCCTTATCTCAAATAAAGGGCCTCAAACAGGGGCCCTTTATCTCAAATAAGGGGCCACAAACAGGGGCCACTTTTTTTTTAAATTGGGTTTTCAGACTCCTGGGCCTCCTTTTGTAAAGTTGAAATTTTATTTTAAGTTAAATGAATTATTCAGCAATGCAAAATATTAAAATATTATACTCATTAAAAAAAAATATACTTGAAAATCTTTTAGCAGGGCCCCTCAAGCTTGATGGGCCCTAGGCTGCAGCCTATACTAACCTATAGGATAATCCGGCCCTGGTTATAACACAAACAAAACAAGGAATATTAATTCTAAATACAGCCAAGCTAGGTGTAGCTGGTAATAGACTCTAACCAGAATATATAGGCAGTTGATAGTTCACAAGGTAAACAGGGTGGTTGCAGCGATAGTATTGTTTAGCTCCGGCATCATAGTTACGATATGGAGTGACTAAGCAATGATCAGGAAGATTTTGACATCAGTATTGTGGAAAAGTTTGATAATGAAGTGAGTGCTCTCTAATTGCTAAGAAGGATGGTTTGGTCGGCTGTAGGCCTATCCTGATAGATTTGCCTTTGTGTTTGAGAATGCGTGGCGAAGGGCCCATAAGGATTTTATCAACAGAATACCTTTAAACGTCCACATTCATTACTGGTGCACAAACCGACGTACCCAACATCTGTGTAATAGCTCTTGGTGTAATGGTTCGTACTCACGCTAAATGTTCAGATGCCGCAACCATACTTGCGGAAATGCTTCGTCTGTTCTTGTGTGTACGTTTGTGTGCGCGCACGCGTGTATGTTTTTTTATATTTATACACATATATGTAATTATAAGTATATACATACAAATGTATATATATATGTATGCCTATACGTATATATACGTATACCTATTCGTTTATATAGATATACCTATACGTATGTGTGTATTTATGTATGTATATATGTAAGTATGTATGCACATATATGTGTGTGTGTGTGTGTGTTTGTGTGTTTGTGTGTGTGCAGGAGTGTGTGTTCTTATATTTACACACATGTAAAGATATGTATATTTACATATGTATATATATGTATGTTTACATATATATATTTTTAATTGCATATGTATATATATGTATACATACTATACTACATAAAGAGGGCAGAAATGCTGCAAATACATGTCATGGTATATCGGAATAAACAGTTCTACAAAATCAAATGTAAAAAAAAAAAAAAAAATATTGCGGATTCGAACTTCAGCCAACTTGTCTTATTACGTGCTCGGATACCAGCTTTTCAAAATTCGTCACCATAGGCCACACTTTGAAAATAAACAGAGTCTTCCTCGTGCAATATTTAATCCGGCAGTAGTGAATGCAAGAACCGCCCACCAGGTGGAGTCGAACCACTCTGACGCTAGTCAGCTACAGGTTTGAAGCCTGAACCCCGGACCCCCGAGGCTCAGTTGGGCGTAGAGAGAGGGCTGCCGGATCATATTTGTACCTGCGGTCTCTTGCAGATAATGACCCGCATTGGACACATGATCATGGATACACTTAAAGGAAAAATAACATACTCGGTATGGTATATGCATAGCTTTATATATATTTACATACATGTTAAATCATATCGAAATAACTGTGGAATGCCTTTGTGTGGGTTTGTGTCTGTCTCTCCTGGAAAATCTAAAGAACGGATCAAGGTATCGATTCGTTTACGGGTAATTTGGGATATTCGTTGGAACGCTTAGAAACTGCAACACATGTGTGCGAAACGCATGCTTCTCTTTGGCGTATCATCTCGGATAATATTTTGGGAGCACATACATGGTGCCCACGGTGAGGGAAACTTGAAAACGCTAAGACGACGATGAAAAGCGTCATATCTTTAAAGGAGCTGGAATTGATATTGTTTTCACGCGCCCGAACGCGATACTTATTTCTCTGGTGAAGACAATGCGGTCAACTGTGCTCTTGATATTTACCCAGGTTTTGACACTTTTCCTTGCAAGGACTGTCCCAGGCATAAACGTGATGTAGGTGGGCCAGAGATTCGAATGCGTGTTTTAGTGATTTACGCGATGAAGGTTACTCGCTTAACTAAAAGGATGCTAAATTAATTCTTAAATCGGCGAATTCTTATGAAAGAAAAATGCTTTGAAGCTCTGTTAATTAAAATATTGCCTAATTTCAACTTGAGTACTGGTCATTGGGGCGTGTATAACCTGACTTCGTTGTTAGTAAGGCCTTTCCTAAACTCTTTGTCCATGACACACACACACACGCATGTATAAATTTGTTATTGGAAAAAACTCCACCCTCAGGTTCTAACATGGCCGGTATAATGAATCAAACGCTGACATTCACTTTATAATAGGACACAAATGTTTTAAATACATGTCCTTGTGTATCGGAATAGATGGTCTTACAAAATCAAATAAAAAAAAATCTTATAAAATATGATTTATTACGGATTCGAACTTCAGCCAACTTGTCTTGTGTCTTCAGAGGATGCCAGCTTTTGGAAACTCATCACCAAATGAGCATCGTCCTCCTGATACAATATTTCTATCCGATTAATCCGGCTGCAGTGAAGGCAAGAACCGCCCACCAGGTGGAGTCAAACCACTCTGACGATAGTCAGCTACAGGTTTGAAGCCTGCACCCCGGACCCCCGAGGCTCAGTTGGGCGTAGAGAGAGGGCTGCCGGATCATATTTGTACCTGCGGTCTCTTGCAGATAATGACCCGAATTGGACACATGATAATGTATACACTAAGAGAAAAAATATCATTTTCTGTATGTTATATAATATATGCATAACTTTATATTTACATACGCATTAAATCATACCGAAATAACTGTAGTGCCTTTGTGTGGGTTTGTCTGTCTGTCTGTCTGGTAAAATCTAGAAAACGGATCAAGGAATCGATTCGGAGCGTTTACGGGTAATTAGGAAGGGTCGTTGTAATGCTTAGAAATTGCAACACATGTATGCGAAACGCATGCTCCTAGAAGATTCTTTTTGGCGTATCACCTCGGATAAAACTCTGGGGGCACATGCATGATGCCCACTTCCGGTGAGGAAAACCTGAAAGCTAAGACGACGATGAAAAGCGTCATATCTTTAAAGGAGCTGGAATTGAAATTGTTTTCACGCGCCCGAACACGATACGTACTTCCCTGGTGAAGACAATTCGGCCAACTGTGCTCTTGATATTTGCCCGGGTTTTTACACTTTTCCTTGCAAGGACTATACCAAGTTTTACATAGGCGAAATCAGCACAGCTTGGGGGGAGGGGGTCATAAACGTGATGTAGGAGCGCCTGAGATTCAAGTGCTTTTTTTATTGATTTACGCGATGAAGGTTCCACGCTTAACTAGAAAGACGCTGAATTAATTCATAAATCGGCGAATTCTTATGAAAGAAAAATGCTTTTAAGCTATGTTGATTTTAAAAATTGGCCAATTTCAACTTGGTGCTGGTCAGTGGGGCTTGAATAACCCGACTTCCTTGGTTTTAAGTAAAGCCTAAACTCTTTGAGCATGACGCACACATTTATATATAATTTGTTATTGGAAAAAAAAAACTTTACCCTCAGTTTCGGACATGGCCGGTATAATCAATCTGAAAGAAGATAGAAATGTT
>NC_061840.1:7348447-7353447 GCF_019202785.1 Penaeus chinensis
GTGTGACTGTGTGTGCATGAATGTGTATGTGTGTATATATATGCATCTATTCACAGTAGGCTATACTTGTACATGTAAGGAATATATGCATATGCATGTGTGTATGTGTGATCGTGTGTGACTGTGGACACACACACACACATATATATGTATATATATATACAGATACATATATATATACATACACACACACACACACACACATATATATATATAGAGATATACACATAAATTATAAGCATATACATATGCATGTATGTGTATGTATATATATGTATGTATGTATATATAATATATACATGTATGTATATATAATATATACATGTATGTATATATAATATATACATATATGTATTTGATATATATGTATGTATATAGATATCATACATGCACAAACACACACACACACACACACACACACACACACACACACGCACACACACACACAGACACAGACTTATATGTGTGTATATATATGTATACATGTATATATAGATAAATAAATATATATATATATAAATATATATATCTACAAATATACATATATACATATATGTATATGCATATATGTACAGTTTATATATGTATACATATTAATCCATATATGTTTATATATAGAGCTGATGAGCTGAAATTATATAGAGCTGAAAATGTGAGTAAGCAAGCAGCGCAGTCCCCAGGAATTAAAGGCCTCACTTAATTGCCTTAACATATAATCATTTGTGCAAATGACGGCAGTGGCGGTAGGAAGAGCCGCCTCTCCCGGGGTATATTAGATGCTTCGGAAGCACGGAAGGCCACACACCTGAAGCAGCGCTGCGAGTGCACTTCATTTCGAGTCAGAGCGTCCTGCTGTGAAAATGTCCGTGTCGCTGCTCCCTGCGGTCGTCGGACTCCTGGCCTTGCTCGGCTGCTGTCCTGGTGGGTGCGCCGACGTCATGCTTACCTATGTGTGTGTGTTTGAGTGTATTCGCGTTTGTGCATGTGTGCCTGCATGTGTGTGTGTGTGTGTTTGACTTTGTGTTTGCGTTTATGCGTCTCTGTGAGTGTGTATGTGTGTTTCTGTGTTTGTGTTTAAGGTCGTGTTTGTGCGTTTGTGTGTGTGTTATAGTTTGTGTTCGAGTTTGTGCGTGTGTGTATGTGTGTGAATGTTTGTGTGCTTGTGTGTGCGAATGTTTGCGTGTGTGTCTTTGTGTGTTTGTGCGTGCGTGTGTGTAAGTACATGCCTGTGTGTATATGCGCTAAACCTACCACACAGTTCACGATCCGCTTCTCTTCCAGCGTCCGGCCATCCGTGCGACATCAGTGACAACAAGGAGGAATGGTAAGAGAGACTCCGGAAGTGACGCGACGCTTGGTCGCTTCCTCAAGGTGTTTTGCAGTCACGGTTGATCGATCTTCATATGTAAATGTACATGAGCATATTTATATATATGTATGTAAATACATATATATAGATATGTGTGTATATATACATATATATATATTTATATATTCATATATATGTATATATATTCATACTTCTATATAAGTATATATACATGTGCGTGTGTATATATCTGTCTATATGTATATGTATATATACATATTTCTACACACACACATATACATATATATATATATATATATATACGGGCACAAATATGTGTACATATATATATATATATATATATATGTATATATATGTATATATATATGTATGTGTGTGTGTGTGTGTGTGTGTGTGTGTGTATGTATATATATATATATGTATATATGTGTGTGTATATGTGTCTGCGTGTGTGTTTGTATGTATGTATATGACTATTTACATAATAGAATATATATTCGTAAGCGCACGATTCCCGACCTCTCCCGACCACCAGGCTGGCAAACGCCGTGCAGAAGGAGGTGGTGGTGGTGGGCGGCGGCGTGGCCGGCTTGGCGGCGCTCAAGATGCTCTACAGTAACTCGTTCAAGAACGTGCACCTTCTGGAGGCGCAGGACTACTGGGGCGGCAGAGTCAAGACCCACAGGGAAGGTAGGCTGGGCTCAATTCTCAAATCTCTCTTTCTCCTTCTCCACAAGCATACATAAGAATGTACATATATGCCTTGTATGTATACACACACACGCACATACACACATAGATATATATACACATTCATATATATATATGTGTGTGTGTGTGTATGTGTGTGTGTTCATGTATTGTGTATATATATATCTATATATATATTTACATATAAATAAATAAACACACGCAAACACACACATAAACACACATAAACACAAGCACACACACACACACACACATTTATATATGCGTGTGTGTGTGTTTGTGCGTATGTGTGTCTGTACAAACACACACACACACACACACACACACACACACACACACACACACACACACACACACACTCACTCACTCACTCACACACACACACACACACACACACACACACTCTCTTGTATGTATTTTTCTGTGTGCCGGTTCGTGTGTGTATCTGTGTATGCATCTGATGTCAATCCCTTACTCGTGTATGTGGGTCTGGCGAGGCAGGCTAATGTTAATCCTTTGGGTTTCCCTCCGCCCTGCTCCTCTCTTCTAGCACTTCCCTCGGGCAAGCAGATCCTGACGGAGGACGGCGCCGAGTGGATCCACGGAGGCCCAGGAAACTTTCTTTACGATATCGCGAAGGACCTCAATAAGTTCACTGAGCCTCTAGACGATTCTGCCTATCGTAAGTGTGCTAACATGTTATATGAAAGATGTCTGAGGAATGATATATTCTAATATTGCAATAAGTCTTGTGTTAAAAGACCGATACATACGATCGAATGGAGAGTAATATGGATGTTGTTAGAGGGTTACTGGTTTCCATATAGAGCAAGGGTCGTTAGCTTATTGGTTGCTCCCTGTATTTTACAATCAAACTTTAGTGCTTTTTTCACTTTATATCGAACGATGATAATGCAACTGAGTGCTAGTTTGTGATAAAGGGCCAATTTTAGAAAGGTTATTAGTTATTTTTGCATATTTCGTTTATGGAAGTTTAGGATACCAGTAATGTGTGTTTTAGAATATAGAATAACAGTGCGTGTTAGTAATTTCTAATGCTACCCAAGCAAAACGATCAAACGATTAATAAAAAGTATCCAGATATTAAGTCCCCATTACCTCTCATATAGAGAATTATATCCACTTGGAGCTTACATGAAGTCATGCATTACATTAGTGGAACAAGTTTTCCTGCTTTTGCGATATATTGTTTTAGCAGAATTCCTTCGCCCTCTCTAGTCTGGATGGCCAGAACGCAGTCAGGAAGGGATGCTGACCCTTCGGGCTTCGACGTGGCCGAGGAACTGATGCAGATATGCGAGAGAGACAACGTGCAAGCCCAGTACTATGGCTATGGCTACGGAAAGTGCTACGCGGACAAGTACGTGGGCTGTGAGCGTGAGAATCAGTGAACATAAATTTCGGGACACTAGAACCCGTAGCTATGCTTTCATGTAAATTCGAAACAATGTTCCTTTGCAAAAAATGCATTTGCAAAAAAACTAACGTGCTGAAAAATCATCCATAAGATGGTATTTTATTAGAGCTTGATTCTGCTGGGATTGTGTATTAGCAGGCAAAAAGTAACACAAATTAAGTTGGTGACACATGACCACCATTACCACCATCACTAAAATGGGGAAGATTTCAAGGCAGCACAAGAGAAACATGCATTTCTTTCTAGGTTTTCGGCTAAATACGACAGATCACCAGCGATTCAGTCGGAGAAAGACGCCTGGCGTTTCTACCTGAACAAGGTGAGTCACAGAAGCAGCGGGAGATTGTGGTGCCTGGATATCTCTTGGGATAGTGCGATGCGTGCGGTGTGCGAGGCTCGACTGACACTTCCTTTCCCCACAGTGGCTGCTGAAGGACACGGGCCTCGTCGACTGGGAGGATCAGTCTATGGAGGACGCCGATCACTTCACTGACTGGGGCTATGATATGTGGAATCAGTGGGCGGACGGCTACGACGCTATCGTCGACTACCTTAGGGTAAGACAGGCACACACACACACTTATATGTATATCTATAAACATGTACTTTTGCATATACATATATCATACATATATGTACATTTATATATATACACACACATATATATTTATATATTTATATATATTTATATATGCATTAATATATATATATATATATATATATATATATATATATATATACACTTACACACATTTATATGTATGTAATATATATATATATATATATATATATATATATACATATATATATATATATATACATACACATAAACACATTTGTATGTATGTATATATATATACATATATATTTATATACATATATGTGCATATATACATATATGTGTATATATACATACATATATGTACATACATATGTGTGTGTATGTATATATATACAGACATATATATATACATATATACACAAAAAGATATATATATATATACATGTAAATATATTTATATTTATACATATACATATATCTACACACAAACACACACACACACACACACACACACACATATATATATATATATATACTTATATATACATGTACGCACACACGGATTAAAAATTCTATATTTTTTTCTGATGTAAATGTCATATTTTTAAACTATCACCTCTTGAACAGACATAGAAATTCTTCTTTTCCATACGTTCTTTCTCTTGGCCTGAATTTCCCGTGCAGAAAGGCCTCCCTGAATCCACCATGTCCCTGTCGTCGCCCGTGTGCAGGATCTTCTGGGACATCGTCGACGAGAACGCCGAGAACAAGGTCCTGGTGGTGACGCAGGCCGGCGCCTCTTACCTGGCCGACCACGTCATCCTCACGCCCTCCATCGGGCACCTCAAGGAGCGCCATGCCAGCCTGTTCACGCCCGCGCTGCCCGATTCCTATCAGGCGGCCATGGCGGTAGGTACGGGGCAGGAGAGGGGAGGGGGGGAGGGAGGGCAAGGAGAGGG
>NC_061840.1:7358447-7363447 GCF_019202785.1 Penaeus chinensis
AATAGTTAAGCATTAGGTGTTTCTCTCAAAATAGGGAATTTATTTAGGAAATCACTAGGTGCTTCGTCGTTGGTGATAGGTTTTTGATTTGAACATCTAAGTTTTATACAGATTTTGCCATCCTTAGTGTAGCATTGTTGAATCAATTCTCTATGTTGTTTCCTAATATTCCAAAACGATTTAAAGAGGGCTAGACGCCTTGGAGTGAGACTTTCATTAACATATAAGCTAGGTCTAGTAGTAATACATGAACTAATGATTTCTTCTCTCGACTATGTAATGTTACAATAATAGGTCTAGCTGTATTCTGTGCTATACAGCTAGTACTATATTTATGTCAGAGTGAGAGATGTTTATTTTAAGATTTTCCTTTATAGCCCTGATAACTACTTCAGTTGAGTTTTCATTTGAATTTTCTTGAGCAAGGGTTGGGCCAGTGACTAAAATCGTGTTCTTTCATACTTGTTCACATAACCAAGTTGTTTTTCTAATTGGAATACAATATTTTCTAGTCCTTCTATTTTCATTTTCATTTGTTCGATACTCTAATCTTTACTATCTGATATGACCTGCATAGCTTTGACAATGGTACTGACAAACACTTTACCTTCTTCAAAGAGGGACTGAATAAGGTTCTCAGTGATGATGAGGATGCAAGGCTGTGGGGATGAGCCTGTTTCTCCACACGTTTACGTGAGATCTATGCGCCTGGGATAAAGTGTTGATATGGCTGTCCCGATCTACGGCAGCCCCGGTAATACAGTTAGGGCTTTTCTTGTTCCAACTAAGGTCACGCTGTGTAAATTACTTAACGGCAGATGTGACGACACAGATATCAAGATGTGATTTGATGAGTCCCGATAGCAGGGGAGGGCATGAAGTAGATGAGGGAATTTACAGAGTAAAGAAGGCTGAAAGAAGAATAGAGAACAGAAATGTGTAAGACAAGCACAATAAAAACGCTTAAAATCGATAAATGAAGCTTTACAGACGTCCCTGCCACCTTTGAAAGTATACGGACTGACACATTAACTTTCGGGAGTCAAATCCATCGGTCGGCAAAAATCTATGAGATTTCACATAATCCAGAAACCCTGTGGTAATTGTACAATGCGTTCTAACCAGTAAACCAACCTAACCTTAACCTTGTGGGATTTATACACTACGATCTATATAAAGGGGGTTGAAAACCAATCTGGATGTAGGAGATCCCAGAATCCTTTGTAGTCTCGTGTAGTAAATCAGGTTCATGTAGTCCTGGTGTAGTGAAAGAGGTGGTTCTCCACTCTCGGCATACAGGGACTCCACAGGTGAAGACCTGAAAGCCCCTATACAGATTCTGAGAGCTTCATTATGAACTGTTTAATGTGAGGGACCAATGTAAGCCTTGAGTCAAAAATTAGACCCAAGTACTTTACCTCTTGGACTAAATACAGTGGGTTTGCTCCTAAATAGAGGGAAGTATGGAACTTTCCTAGTTTGTGGAAATGCATAGCCATGGTCTTACTTGGAGAAAATTTGAACCCATGGTATGTTGCCCATTGCACAACCTGATTTATTGCAGTCTGCATATGTCCTTGCACATACTGTAAGCTTCCCACTGAACAGTACAGTGTAAAGTCATCCACATACAAACTACATGAGACAGCACTTGGAACGACCTTTACGATGTCATTTATAGCAATGGCAAACAGGGTCATACTTAAGACACTCCCTTGTGGGACCCCTTCCAGCCGATCTTCCAGGTTCGAGAAGCTGTTTCCCACCCTCACTCCAAACTTCCTGTTAGCAAGGAGGCTTTGTATGAAGGTAGGCAATGCTCCTCTTAAACCAATGTCATACAGCTTCATGAGTATGCCATGCTTCCAATTAGTATCATAAGCTTTTTCAAGTGAAATTCAACTGTGAATCAGGTGAACCAATTGACAAGTCAATATTTAAGAATGTCCTAGTTTGAATTTGGAAATGTGTGGGTGCGTCACTGTTAAGTAAAACTCCCAAGAGTAGAAATGGATGAGGCAGCTGCCAAAGTAAATCTTCCAAATCATCTATGTTTAGATTATGTGGAGGGAGGTAGATGGATGCAACAGTGTAAGGTCATGTCAAGCCTATTCTCACAGCCTTAACCTGCAGTGTCGTCTGCAGGTGGATGGAATGGAAGGGGATATCCTGACGTAACATCACTGCTACTCCTCCTTGAGGTCCATTATCAAAGGTTCCATAATGGGCTTGAACTTGGAATCCTCTTAGGGAAATTGGACGATTTTCCCTGGTCATAATCTCTTGTAGGCATTCACAAACTGAATTAATGAAGCTATCAGATGTTGCAGTTCTTCCCATTTTGCATGAATTCTCTGACAATTCCATTGGATTAGGGTATCCAGTCCTTCAGGTTGACAAACTACTTCATTAGGTGTTTGGCAGCACCTGTGGTTAAAGCCGGCCCACACCTTTAGACTGTCCCTTTCCAGCATCTTGGGAGTACCTTTTGATGGGTTGTTTAACTGTGGAACTTCTTTCCATCCACATGGAAAGAAGCTATAATCATTCCTGTCCCTAAACCTGGCATGGATGCTTATATACCAGGGAATTATAGACCGATTTCCCTTACCAGCTGCATCTGCAAGTTGATGGAGAAAATGGTAAACTTCAGGTGGACATGGCTGCTAGAAAAAGAAAATATGCTGGCCCCATATCAATATGGGTTTAGAAAACTGAGATTAACCACAGATGCACTTGTAAGGATGGAAACTGCAATACAGAACTCCTTCACACAGCGACGTCATATGTTAGCAGTCTTCTTAGACCTTGAAAAGGCTTATGATACTACTTGGAAGCATGGCATACTCATGAAGCTGTATGACATAGGTTTAAGAGGAGCATTGCCTACCTTCATACAAAGCTTCCTTGCTAACAGGAAGTTAAGAGTGAGGGTGGGAAACAGCTTCTCTAACCTAGAAGGTCAGCTGGAAGGGGTCCCACAAGGTCGTTCCAAGTGCTGTCTCATGTAGTCTGTATGTGGATGACTTTACACTGTACTGCTCAGGAGGAAGCTTACAGGATGTGTAAGGACACATACAGACTGCAATGAATCAGGTTGTGCAATGGACAACATACCATGGGTTCAAATTTTCTCCAAGCAAGACCATAGCTATGCATTTCCACAACCTAGGAGAGTTCCATCCTTCCCTCTATTTAGGAGCAAACCCACTGCCTTTTGTCCAATTAGACTTGGGTCTAATTTTTGACTCAAGGCTTACATGGGTCCCTCACATTAAACAGTTAAAGTTAGTATTTTTTGCGGTTTCTTTCACACCTATCTTGGGGTGCAGACCGCACAACGCTTCTGCGGCTTTACCGAGCACTTATTTGTAGTAACTTGACTATGGATGTGAGGCTTATTTATCTGCAACTCCCACTGTTCTCCGGATGTTGGACTCGGTTCATAATGAAGCTCTCAGAATCTGTATAGGGGCTTATAAGTCTTCACCTGTGGAGTCCTTGTTTTTAACCCCCATGAGAAAAGCCGATCCTATGGTAGGAGAATGAGGAATCTTGTGGAAAATCTTAATTTAAATCTCACAAAGGTTCTGGCTGTTGGAACTTCCCAAGTCCCCCCTTGATCTAATCAAGTCGAGCTGGATTTGGTCGGCATTGGGAAAGGGGAGAGATCCGAAGCAGAAGTTAGAGAGATATTTCTTCAACACACTTCTAAGTACCAAGGATCAATGCAATATATACAGATGGTTCGAAATCTGAAAATGGTGTGGGCTTTGCAGCAGTGAGCAGAAGGAAGACTGCATCTGGCAGTCTTTCTCGATCAGCCTCGATTTTCACTGCAGAGTTACATGCCATCCTTGCAGCAGTCGAGATGACTAGAGATCCTAGAAACCATTCCGTTGTAATATATTGTGACTTTCGTAGTGCCTTGCAAGCAATCAAGAGCTTAAACTCGTCACATCCAGTGGTGAGGGAGGTTCAAGATTGGCTTGCACTGATGCCAGCACGTAAAAAGATAACTCTGTATTTGGTGCCAGCACATGTTGGTATCAGTGGGAATGAGCGAGCTGATCAGAAGATTTGAAACCCAGCATCAGGAGTTGTCTTCGTGATAAATGGAGGGAGCAATGAAGGCATACCTCTAAAAATAAACTGCGAGAGATTAGAGATGACCCTGGCAAATGAGTGACCAGCATCCATCCCAACCGACAAGTAGAAATTGTATCAATAAGGCTAAGAATCGGGCACACAAGGCTGATTCATGGGCCGATGATGGCTGTGAGGAATGCCAAGAGCCATTAACGGTCGCACATGTAGTGGAAAGATGTGCAACATTCTCAGACCAAAGAGGAAGGTACATTTCTCCCCCATATACACTGAGAAATGTATTGGGGGAGGATTGTGACATAGAAGGTCTTATTACTTTCCTTAGGGAAACTATTATTTTGAATAAAATTGATTTACGCATAATGTTTATGCAACAGTTTTTAGACATTTAAAGCATAATGTTTATGCTTTGATTTTTAATATAATATTTATTGTTATTTAAGGCATAGATTTTTAACGTTTTAAATGTTTTAATATTTCAGTCTAACAATCCTTTATTTTCGATTTGCGCACTTTTTCCCATAGATGAAAAGTATCTTCGTCAAGGCAAGTATTCTTTACTGTTATCCTAAGCATTCTGTACTGTAATTTACTGTAATCCTAGTTGTCCTTCACGGAGAATTTTCCGTACCTTGGAAAGTATTTGGTGTGGAGCACGGCCGATATATTATTGGAACATGGCGGGCAAGTTGATTGAGTTGTCTAACTTTCTTTAAGATTTGCCATATTCAGTTAACCATTTTTTTTTTTTTTTTTTTTTTTTTTTTTACTGTGGTGGCTTAACAAGGTAGAATCCTACCTGGAGATCCAGCGTATGGCACTGACTGATGCATTTGAATATCGTTTGGCTATTGTTGACGGGATGATGAGGAGAGCACGTCCACTCGCCACGA
>NC_061840.1:7368447-7370783 GCF_019202785.1 Penaeus chinensis
TGATGATTGCCTGTATACTGAATCAAATGTTGTAGCTATGGGCTCCTCATTAAGCCCCTTCTGTGCCAATATATTTCTTGACTTGCTTGACAATATCTGCCTGAATTCAAACCTCTACTTTATCGTCGTTACATCGTCAACCAAATGTTAACCATCCTCCACACATATAAACCTTCTTTTTTGTCTTACGTAACTCCAACCATTAGCATCTAATTTCGCAGTGAAATGATTTATTTATTATAATTTTTTTTATAATGTCACCAATAACAGTGACATCTTCCATACTAATATTTACCAGAAACTTTCACTGGTCTTGGCCTTCCCTTCCTCAGCTATACTCCATACATTTACAAAAAATAATAGCATCAAAACTCTCATCACTTGAGCTTGCACCCTGTGCAGCAGCTATATATTTCAAAATGAAATGTTATTTCTAATTTTTATTTATCTTTTTATTTTTTACAACAAATGGATATCCATTACATTTGTTATACAAAATAACAAACTTTTCTTTACTAAAAGTTATCCAACCAACATACTGTCCCCACTGCTGAAAGATACCATAAGTATGTAAAACTATGGCTACGATGTCACTTCAACAAAATAATTTCTCTCGGATTAAGTTAACGTTTATTTACAGCAACATCGGCTGAGCAGTCCATTTTGTCTTGGCAATTAGAGAGCATTCACTACAACTCTCACATCCTCACTCTAACATATTCTCCCACCAAGATCTCATCCTTGCAGAAATAAAGAAGTCAGAGTTGTACAATCTAGCCACCCTGATCACCCACTCAATTTGGTCCCTTGTTTCAGCACTGATGAAGGTATAGACTCCTTCGAAACATTTGATAAGTGAATATGATATTCTTCAGAACGCTGTTAATCTACCTCTTTAATTTATATATATATATATATATATATATATAAAATATGGATTGGATTAGAGTATTCAAGATTCGAATTTGCAAATGTCAAAACAAAGTTTTTGTCACTCCATTATATGTGCATATGTTTATGGTTATATATGTGTGTGCTTATGAATAATGTATATATATGTATATATATATATATATATATATATATATATATATGTATATATATATATACACACACATATAAGCACACCACATATACTGTATATACGCAAAATCATATATATATGCATGATGTTCAATACATGTGTATATTTACATATCTCTATATGTATATATACACATAAAAGTGTATGCATATATCTGTACGCTCACACATACACATACATAACAACCCTCCCTGACCAAGACTCGAATCCTTGCCATTCTAGGTATAACCCAGAATAACCAGGACTGAACCAGCTGTACCAGACGACACAACAGATTGACTGTGCTACCAGGATTTTGCTACTTACATTGACATTACCTATCTGCTCATTCTAGAGCATTCAAAGTGTGGTGTGAGTGTGTGTGTTTCACAATTCCCATCCATTTCTGCCTTCATATTCCTTGCTTAGCGGCGGTTGCCTCAATTTCTATATCTGCCCTTAAGAAAACTGGCGACTAAACTTTTAGTTCCGTCTTTTAAGTCTTATCATGGCCAGATGCAGGACTAATGTACTGAGCATACATATCTCTCTCTATATTTTTTATCTATATATCTATTTATATTTATTTCTCTATATACAGGATATGCACACACACACACACACACACACACACACAAACACACACACACACAAACACACACACACACACACACACACACACACACACAAACACACACACACACACACACACACACACACACACACACACACACACACACACACACACACACACACACACACACACACACACACAAACACAAACAAATGCTCTGTATCCGCGTGGTCACATTTATGCAATCACATGCACTCGCAGCCAAGTGGGCGTCCTGCAAATAGTAGTTAAACGATCTTGCATCTGTGCAGGAGCTGATGCTTTAAATGCATATCTGGATTCAAATTTCCTAGTGAAGAATTATGGGGAAATTACTCTCAGCAAGTGCTGAATGTCTGCTACATTTAAGTAGATTTTAGTCAGTCAGTATCATTTTGCTAAATCTTTTATTGCAAACTGGATCTTAAAATGCGTGCTGCATATGATTTGCTGGAACAATGCATGCACATATTTCACGTAGGTGTCACGATAAAAACAAATGAGAGACAAGAAACTAAACAAATCAAAATTGGTGTTTTTTAGATAATTTAGACATATACAGTCACCATTTTTTTCATTGACACATTGTTTTAGCATACAATTTTCACCTTTTCTGCTGCAACTGTTCTTGATGATGACAGCAATTATTTTCTCGCATTC
>NC_061840.1:7370883-7375883 GCF_019202785.1 Penaeus chinensis
TTTCTCTTGGCCTGAATTTCCCGTGCAGAAAGGCCTCCCTGAATCCACCATGTCCCTGTCGTCGCCCGTGTGCAGGATCTTCTGGGACATCGTCGACGCAAACGCCGAGAACAAGGTCCTGGTGGTGACGCAGGCCGGCACCTCTTACCTGGCCGACCACGTCATCCTCACGCCCTCCATCGGGCACCTCAAGGAGCGCCA
This sequence comes from Penaeus chinensis, assembly GCF_019202785.1. NCBI lineage: Eukaryota > Metazoa > Arthropoda > Malacostraca > Decapoda > Penaeidae > Penaeus > Penaeus chinensis. Next base: position 7,371,085 of record NC_061840.1, read on the forward strand.
TGTGTGTGTGTGTGTGTGTGTGTGTGTGTGTGTGTGTGTGTGTGTGTGTGTGTGTGTGTGTGTGTGTGTGTGTGTGTGTGTGTGTGTTTATGTATGAAAGGAAGTGTGCGTGGTCTCGTATAAAGAAACATAGCTCGTTTCCTCCTTCCACGAAATGTATTACCTTGTTTACCGTCATTGTTATCACTCTGGTTTCTTCACTAGCAAATCGTCATTCCGGCACAAAATGTAGATAATATAAATGGAAAATTATACTTATGCGCACGCACGCACACACACACACAGTCATTCACACATTCACACACACATATACACATATATATGTATGTTTATATATGTGTCTGTATATAAGTGTGTGCGTGCGTCCTGTGTGTGTGTGTTATTATTAATAATATCATTATTACTATTGTTATTTGTACTAGAATTAATATTTTACTATTTTTGAATATGGATAACACTTGTGACGAAGGGCTAAATACTATACTATAAGGGTACATACTATAGGTTTGATTTCCATTAATATGAGTAATAAGTATTGTCACGCTAGGTACCTTATACTCAAGTTGTTGATACTATGATTTTTATTATCATTATCCTTATTACTATTATCATTTTCATTTCCATTGTCATCATTATTATAATTGTTATTATTATCATTATCATCATTGTCATCATAATCATTATCATCATCATCTTTATAACTACTTTTATCATCATGACTATTATATTATTATTACTGTTATTATCATAATTAATAATAATGATATTATCATGATTATTTTTATTACTATTATTATCATTATCATTACTACTACAATTATTATTATGATTATCATTATGAGTATGATTATCATTCTCATTATCATTATTATTATTATCATTATCATTATTATGATTATTATTATGATTATGATTATTATCATTATTATCATTATTATTGTTATTATTATTATCATTATCATTATTATTACTATCATTGTTATTATTTTTATTGTTGTTGTAAATAATTATTATTATCGTTATTATCGCTGTTAATATAAATAATTGTATTATCATTTTCTTAACATCATTATCATAGTTACCATTATTATCATTGCTATTGTTTTTTATTGTTATAATGATTATTGTTGTTATCAGTAATAATTAAGAGATGAACTTTTTTCTGACATTTTCTCTCGTGTCATAAGGAGGCTCTTATGAATAATCAAATGGTTAGCGAGAACTTGGTAAGAAGTAATTGGTTTCACGAAAGACTCACAGCCGTAGTAACCTTAGGAACTTAAGGATTCATAGCTTTTCTGAAAGCGTATCGGTCTCCACCATTAATTCATCAGCGTCTAATCATAACTATGATTAATAAATTTGGCTTGTGATAATAAGTAAAGAAGAAGAAAATTTTACACGAGTACGTAACTCTTACAGAATGGGAGAGATATTAGAATATCGGTACGTCTCATGCGCGAGAGAAGGTGACAAACAGAATAACGTGGGATATTACATGAATTACATAAATTAGTACATTATATAAGATATAACATATACATAGAATAGCTTAAGCGTACTCCTTATTCTATAGATATAGCTCGATTTGAGAGAGAGAGAGAGAGAGAGAGAGAGAGAGAGAGAGAGAGAGAGAGAGAGAGAGAGAGAGAGAGAGAGAGAGAGAGAGAGAGAGAGAGAGAGAGAGAGGGGAGAGAAAGGGAGAGATTTATTCACTGAAAATTTTATGCTGCGTCAACATCTAAGGTCATTAGCGGCGTATTCAAAATATAGCGATAGGGTGAGGCTCAGCTCAGCTCACAAGGTCACATAGTATTATGACAAAGTATTGTGGCGAAAAGGGGTAAAAATGAGTTAACGATTAGGATAAGTGGACAGAAGAAGGGATGCAGATGAGAAGGAAAAGGAAAGGGGGAGAAGGAAAGACCGTGCAAAATTAGTTAAGGCGAGGGCTGAGGGCCAAGGCAGGGGTGATCCCCTACACTGGGCCTCAGTCTCTGTCTCCTAACCCTCCCACGACAACAACGAGGGGGAGAGAGGAGAAGCGAGAGAGAGATATACTGTACGCAAACACAACTCTTGGTCTCCCTTTGCATGACAGACCTCGCCCACGCCCATTCACCTACCTGCCACGGACGACGCCCACTTCCAACAATACCTGTTTTTTCGGCTCCCACGCCTGGCAACCACTGTTTCATTTTTCTAAAGATCATTTCTGATTTATTGATCTCGTTAACGTCTTAGCTACAAACCAACACTTTGGTGTGATGTCTGTGGAAGAAAGCTATAACAGAGATAAGAAGTGGTTTGTGCATAACAGCCAGAACGTCTGTCACACCAGATGCCTTGGATGGTCTATAGAGTACTAATTTGAAAACAGTGTAATTACTAGACATCTGTGGGATAAGTGACTCAGTAACTTACAGCAGAGAAAGAACCGCGGGTCCCTATGGCTCTTCTTAGGGAGGATGAGGATGAAATGACAAGCCTATTTTATAATCAGTTAGTGGGTTAGGTAATGAACCTGTTCTTCGACAAAAAAAAAAAAAAAAAAATCAAATAAACCTATACATAATGAAAGGTATTGTTGAGGGCTTTCAGAGCAACGAGTGTGCTTGTCGAAGCACTTGGCATCGTCTGATTAATGTGGTTCACGCAGCGCCCGGCCTCACTGGACGCCTACTTGGTGTTTTTCCCTTGAGTCTATGAGAGAGAGAGAGAGATCAATATATCTACAAGAGGCCAGTTAAGATCTGTTATGTGTATTGTGAATTTTGAGAATATACAGACTGAGGGATCTCAGGGTTTCCTTGAATGTTTTAGCTTCGTTTTATCCTTGGTTTCGTTCTTTTACTTTTTATTTTGGTTCTAGTATCTTCATTTATTAAAGAAATATGGACACTAGAAAATACAGTCAGTATGAAAGAAAAAGGATAATGAAGCTAAACTAAACAGATAACATGAGCAAAGAAATAAAGTGATTATGACTGACTTGTGAATAAAATAAACTGGAAGTTAATAAAATGAAGCTATCATTTATCTCCCTACTTATGAAAGGGCTTCAGTGTCGTGACGGGCAGGTTGTGCTGTCCTTGTCTATATCAGAAATCATGCTAAGGTGAGACGTATCCAGAAGTGTCGCGAGAACCGACTCGTGGTTACTGGATACGCTAGAATTGGCTATCTTTTGGTTTCGTTGTTATCCACAGACTTGTCAAAATGCAAATTGAGGATTTGCGAGGATGTGACATCATCAATATTAATGCCAAAAACAGCCATACAGATATCTGTTTTCATGTTTTTTTTTTCGGTTCAATCAAATACCTCTGAAGTAAACTAACAATATTCGCTGTTATTTCCTCTCAACAAGCGTTCCATTGTCATTGGCAACCTTCAGAAAATACTTCTTCACTATAGACGCTAATGAGGATGTCACAGTTTCGCCTTCTGTTTTATATTTTCGTTGTCATTACTGTGTGGGTCATAATCCAAAGCAGTTTTGTTTACATATATCATATGTCATATATTGAAAGCAAGAAAGTAAACAATACATTTTATATATCTTTATGATATATAAACAATTATCCTGCCATTTCTGGTATCTATCATCTACCAACGCGACCCCGTCATTACTACTTCATCGCTATGTCATAGTGCACTGTAAAAACGGAAGGTATTCCTGGATTTCCAGACCTGGACGTACCCCATTTAGCTTTATGGATTTGTCAGACCACGTCGCCATTCTCACCAAGACAGACCTCTGCCCCGAATGACAAATTAACACTGTGTTCACAGAAGTCTTAGTTTATTAATCGTGTAGACACAGAAATGGTTCCACAAGAGCTTAGTCACTCAGGAGACAATTATTAGTCTAAGATTCTTATTTTATTGTTCCTATTGTTAGTAATAACAACAATAAAAACAGGATCAACATCAATAATAAGAAAGTAAGTAATGGAGAGCTCAGCATCCATGTGCGACAAAATTCGCAAAAATGAGACCATATGGGCAATAGCGCTGCTGGACAATATGGAAATAATAAGCGGCGAACTGGTTCTTATCAGAAAAGATCTTCAATGCCTTGGGGTACTGTTGCAGTGCGATGTCGATGGCCAAGTGGAAAATCTGACCGAAACCTTGCTACAAGTACAGGGTTAGTGGTGTCCTGTGCTAAATTCACTTTTCGAGCTTCTGATCAGCCATGGTTCAGAAATCGCTGTAGTGAAGCGTTGGATGGCAAATGCCACGTATGCCTTAGATAGAAGAGAAAACACAAAGCGTTTAATAAAGCTCTGCATAAATAAGCTTTGGCCTAGATGTCAGTAGGAAGAAAAAAATAATGAAAAGTGAAATTTGGAAACTAAGACAGCAATAAGAATGTGACAAAATCCGGTCATGAAGATCCCACGACCACCACAGTCTCCGGCACCGTACAACCACAAACACTGGCCGGACCGCCATACACGGCATACCATGAAGAGAGGTAGTTTCTACCAGCTTCCACTAAATCAAGGAATGTTTTAACAAAAGTAACACATATTAATATGATATACATAATTCTAAAGCTTATATCTACAGACTGTTATAATTACACAATTAAAGCAACTTATATATTAATGTCTAATATGAAATCAGTATGGTTTGGTTTTCAGATAACTTACACTTACTATGCAAACTTTGGCCAGATTATACCTGCAGATTAAAAATCAATAAACAAATGTTAAAGAAAATGAAGAGAGAGAGAGAGAGAGAGGGGGGGAGGGGGAAGAGAGAGAGAGAGAGAGAGAGAGAGAGAGAGA
>NC_061840.1:7385883-7388383 GCF_019202785.1 Penaeus chinensis
AAAACTTCAAATCAAATCTTTAATCAATAATAGGTTTTTTGACTTATATAACTTGCCTTTACTTCTTATCAAAGTTTTTATTTGCACAAATGTTTGTGTATGTGAAATTGTAACAAACTAGGTAAGGGAAGTGATGGCAGTTGGGTTAATGACTCGATAGACTTGATTATCTTTTGGGCAGTGACAGCACACTCACATGTAAACACATCATCGTCGCAACAGTAGTCCAGCAGAAGGGAAAGATACTTGATGTAATAAATTGTGTTGTGATGGAAATGCAAAACTACCTCGCAATCATTTATGTGCAATTAAAGCCGCAGTTACAATAGCCTTTTTTATCGCAAGATTGGTGTTAACATCCGACTTCTCACTTCCCTCGGCCTCTGAGTTGGTACCATCCTCCTCCAGTGCTAACTTCGGTGGTCGCTGGAGCACATAGTTTGGATCGTAGGGAATTAGCGACTGAGCCATGGCAAGAGAGTTTATAGTCAGCTAAGAAATGCTCAACTGCATTATAGATAAATAGATAGATAGACAGATGGATGGATGAATGGATAGACAGATATGTAGATACAGTGTGCCTTTCACTTCTACGCCGAATACCACTCGATAATGGTTGTGACGTTATCCTCGTGAGCTCGCTTTTATTTCTCGTCACAAATACACAAATGGGAAGTAGGAACCTATTTTGGTAATGACATATGCAAAGTTCTGTCGGCGTATCATAGAATAACAGGATGCGACACAGCACCTTACCCTTTGGAAGAGGAAAAATCAAGCCATTAAAAAAAAATAAAACTGATAAAAGTTCACTTCTTGAACGTTCTGGGTCAGACTCAGCTGAAAGAATCAGCGAAGATGAATTTTTCTTTTTACAGGACGGTCATGTAATGCGGGAAAGAGAAAGAATCGATCACCGAATACAAAAAGTAAAATCAAGTTGCAGCTTGATTCCTGATGAAAGCAGTGTAGTTAAGCTTATAAAGAGAAATGATCTGCAGACCAACATCTGTAAGCAAAATATGGACATTCCCGATACTAAAACCAAAGGATCGAACAAAGGTAATATTATACGCTCAGAATGGATTATATGCGCGAAGCTGCCACCATGTCTCCTGCAAAGCTGAAGAACGACACAAGGGCTCGAAGGTTATGAAGGTGATGCTGAGGATGAGAAAGAGAGGAGATTTTAGGGAAAAGTCCAAACATAAAACACAAGCGATACGCTTGCCATCTATAAAGAGAAAGCCAGCTGTAAAAAAAAAACAGTGCAAAGTGTAATTGATTGTTGTATGACTTACTCTGGCCGACGAAGACGAGGACAGTGAGAGTGGCTTTAGTGACCAGTGTTTCTATGACGACAGAGATGCCTTGGAGACTTCGATGGATGAAGATGTTTCTGATTCAACAGGTGATGTTCAGTACTGATTCCATCCACCATAGGTTTCCTTTTATTCAACTGACGGCAAACGACAAAGCAAATAACAATGGAGCAAATGCTAGATGCTGATATCAAAACATACAAAATAGAAAGGATAAAAAATTACTTTGACTTCAGGCAAATCCTTATTAATTTTGTTGTTGAACCAACATTATAAAAGCATCTGTATCTTTTTAACGACTGCCATGACTGGGTACATTCATGTACGTACTCTGCCTATTTTGGATAGCTCTTTCAGGCAAAATTATAATATAGAAAATAAACATCTTTATGGAATTGGAAAGAAATCAAGTGGACCACGATGAAAAAGATTTTGATACATATATCTACGCAAGTCAGTTTGAATTAGCTTATCTGGAAATATATTTAGTTTTGTCCTGGTGTGTACCTGTCTAATTGGGGTATTTTTTCACATAGGAAGGATCTAAACATCAGACAATCGCCAGTTCCTATTCAAAATTCTGCTAGATTTCTTTTGATAACACCCAGGAGATGAGTTTGGCCTTTGAGTAAGGAACATATAAATATATAGAGAAATTTAGATGTAAAGGAATATAACTATAAAGAGATACGAACACAGGATGTATATATCATAGCTACAGAGGAAAAAGTATTTATTTGTTTCTTTCTTTCTGTCTTCTTTCTAAATAACTATAACTCCCCTCCCCCTCCCGCAGCGCCCGCCTTTCGTAATCTTGAACATGGCCGGAGAGAACATCGTGGGCGCAGAAGGGATATGTATAATGATGCTGGATTCTCTCGCCCACAGATACAACTTCACGTGAGTTCAGGAATATATATTTTTTTATGTTTCGCGATAACAGAAGATGATGAGATATTCATGCCACAAATATCGATAGTAATGATAATAATTTAATAAGAGGATAATGATTAATATTTCTTTTATTATTTCGTTTTATAATACGAAAATACAGTATCGATGATCTTGAAATGATAATCCTTATTATTACTTTATACTGATGATGAGAATATCATTAGTGCTAATCTAATGAGGGTGGTGTTAACACGCACGTGCATTGAGGGGAAGTCATGACCTTA
>NC_061840.1:7393383-7400883 GCF_019202785.1 Penaeus chinensis
ACTGAGGGAAACGCCTAGGGGGTCCAGACTCTCCCTCAGAGTCTGTCTCCGGCCTTGATCATTTCAGTCCGCCCTTTCGGTTTTGGGCTTTGGTCATGAGAGCAGCAGCTGTTTCGGCTGGTTCAACTTGTGCTCCCATCTCAGTCAGGGAGGACGTCTGAGGGGAACTCAGAGACCTCCCTGGCTTGGCTGCAGGCCTGGAGAGGCCAGTATGAGCGTGGATGGCACAGCAGCTTCAGCATAACCTATAGATATTTTGAAGCTCCAGAAGTGGGACATCAAGGAACTTGAAGCGACACAGCATGTGAAGCTTGTACGAGGCAGACCTCACGTTATATCTGATGTGTTGCGGCCAGGAGAGCTTGAAACCTATGGAGTTGCTGATGATGGAGGATTTGTGCTTGTCGAGGTGGGCAAGGATGAACTCGAGGAAGGCAGTGTGTGGTAGAAGAGGAACGTATGTTGCCGAACTGCCAAGAGTCAACGCTGGGCGCAAGGTCCTGGTAGGCCCATTTGGTGACAGAGCTTTAACACAGCAGACTAGGCATCGGAGTAATGGCAATGGGTCATAATTCGCCGAATGAGGCAGGGGTTGGGGATTTCCCGATCGCGGTGACAAAGGTGGTCTTCCGTTGCGATGGGAACTTAGACTGTTGCAATGAGGCATTAACTATGGAGGCAAGAAGAGTGGCAAGCTCCATTGCGAACTCCTTGATGAGGCGCATGGGCGGGTCAAGAGGAGTGGTGGCTCTCTTGACGTGGGTTTCTTCCAGCTTTTGAAGCACCTGAAACTGGCTGAGAGATGGAGCAAGTGAACGGGCCGGGCCGGCAGGTAGGGGGGAGGCTGGTGGTGTCCAAGGGGGGTAGCTGCTGACAAATCGAGGTGAAGTGGTCATTGAAAGCCTCTGATGCTTCACTGGGGCTTTGCTGGTGCATGGAAATGTACATGGTCGATTTGCAAAGCTACACAGCTCCAAAACTTTCCTGTACCAATGGCTGGGCTGCAGGTGTTGTAGTTTGTTTCTTTGGCTATTTTTATTTCCATGATGACTGTGTTGCGTAGTGATTTGTAGGAGGTGATGTTGTGTGAGTGTAAGGCTTAGTTTCTTTGCTGAATGTGGTCCGTGATCCAAGGCAGGTCCGATAGGTGTATGCTAAGTGTCCGGAAAGACGTCGTGGAAGACCGTAGTGACGGTCGAAAGGTAGTTGTGCCACTTGTTCTCCCCATCAACAGTGGTAAGAACGTCTGTCCACGAGTGTTGGGTAATCCACTGCCCGAACTGAATGATAGAGGACTGTGTGAGCGGCCTGTATTTTCTGGTCTTGGTCTGCATTAACTGAGATACAGTGTGTAAAGGCAGCCATAACACTGAAACGTGTCTGCTGTGGCCGATAGGAGAATGTGGTCGAGGAGGCTGGTAACAGCCATGTAATTCAATAAGGATCAAATCCAGGGTTCTTTTTTCATAAGTGGGAAACTGCTTGTGAAAGATGGAGCTCATTTTGCATGTTAAAGGGTAAGGGTATCTATTTCATTAAAATCACCGTATCTTGCATGACGGATATCGCACACGGAGAATGAGGAACGCGGCGAGGCTTGGATGGTGAGGGGGTGACCCGTACCCACAACACTTCCAGGTCATACGGAACTTCCACGTCCAAGGGGGAGGGCGAAAGGTAGTTTTGGGACAACAGAATGAACCCTGTTTGTACGGAGGCGAAGGAACATGTATGTATGCTATCGGATCTGCCACGCCTCTGTGATGATTACAATACCCAGTGATGATAGTGTGCAGCTCGTCTATTTTGTTGTTGAGGGATGTGGCGTTGGACAGGAGGAACTTTGGGAAACTGTACCAGAGTCGGGGAACTTCAAAATGTCTCTAGGGTTTAGCTGGTTGGGACTTCCTTTCCTTGTTCCTTATCTGGAATACGTGTGTGTGTGTGTGTGTGTGTGTGTGTGTGTGTGTGTGTGTGTGTGTGTGTGTGTGTGTGTGTGTGTGTGTGTGATTTCGTTTCTGACATTTTTTCTTCGTTCCAGATTCCTAAAGATGGCCCAGAGTGGACTGCTGGCCACATGGAAGCAGACGTATTGGCCAAAACCGAACGAGTGCTCAGCAGGCGGAGGAGGAACCACCTCTGGACCAAAGTCTCTGAAGCTGAAGAACTTTTCAGGCCACTTCTTCATCTTTGGAGTCGGGCAACTGCTGGCGCTGCTGTGCTTTGCCTTCGAAAAGGCCTCTCGAAGGGTCACTCAAGAATAGATTTTCCCTCTTGCTGGATACAACTTTAGTATAAGACTCTGTTAATATTTGCCCACCTCTCTCTCCCTCTCCCTCTCTCCCTCTCTCTCTCTCTCTCTCTCTCTCTCTCTCTCTCTCTCTCTCTCTCTCTCTCTCTCTCTCTCTCTCTCTCTCTCTCTCTCTCTCTCTCTCTCTCTCTCTCTCCCTCTCTCTTTATATAGTATATACATACTATATAAAATATTAATATATATATAGTTATGTATACATATATATATATATATATATATATATATATACATAATATATTTAATAATAATATATATATAGTTATGTATACAAATATATATATATATACACATTATGTATATATATATATATATATATATATATATATATATATATATACAAATTTATATACATACATAATTATTATATTCAGTAAGTATATATATTGTTATTATATATAGCACACACACACACACACACACACACACACACACACACACACACACATAAACACAGATATACATATACACTGTTAGAAGTACCGCTGTCCGGTTAGGAAATGTTTTCCTCGCTGTGCCAGCAGGGAATACTTATACATCAATAACAAATTTGAGGACAGTTTTCAAGTTGGTTTGCAGTTGGTAATGTTTTTTGGTAAAAGCATTTTGAGCATCAAAAAAGAATACGATAGCTAGAGCACCATTACTATTGAAGACCTGAGGCATATCTTCTAGAAACACGTTATCTGTATAACGATGCACATACCAGTAAGATGTTCCACAGCCACACATGCTCTAGGCTATGTAGATTTTAATGACATCCTTAAATACATGGACGTCATATATATGCACACATTTTTATATACGATAAGTATATGATATATTTTATGCAATATCTATACATTCCATAGTATCTACACTAAATAAATCAATGTCAACCTCTTGGTAGCATATTTGTTTTTGATTTTCGTGGTATTTGTAAACTTGTAACTACAGTGCTGCCCTCTGTCTTCGGTGTACGCTAACTTGGAATCTTACGGAATGTGAAGTAAGTATTTGATATTCTGAAAAAAACTCTACCGATGTTACCTTTAATCCTTAACTTAGCATCTATGTTACCGTTGGTATTATTTTCGAGTTCTACCAGTCCCGCAACACCCGGTACTTGGAAAAATATTACTTGCCCACTTCTGCCCATTGCACAGATGATGTAATGTGTTACAACTAATTCATTTGCAAAAATGTCAATATTTTTTCTCAAATATATACACCAAAGCACTATACATTTTAACGTAGCCTTATTGAAGAAAAGAAAACATATACATAATGCTCTTTATTCAACGTTAAGTTTGCATTTACATATATCCAGTTGTGCGTAGTCTCCCAGCGTTCATGTAAGGGAAACGGATTCTTGATTTATCTTGTATTCATCTGTGTACATTTCGATTAACATGATGAAATTAATATTATCATCAGTTTTAGAGAATGATATATAATAATAACTATACTCCACTGATATGCAATTATAAATGTATTCTGAATATATACGATTAATATATATATAGTCTTGAAAATGTAGAGGCCTGCAAATTCACTTTATAAGATTATTTGATAACTCAGGTCAGTTTAATTTGTCTTTCTATACTTCCCAATGTTTCAGTCTAAATAAGCAGTAGTTTCGAAGGCAAGAAATGAAATCTACAAAATAATATGCGACCATAATGTAGACCACTGCAATATCATCCCATCACACTGGCTCCAAAGCTTGATCTTAACTTTACTAGTGTTGATGATATCGATCCACATTTTCGTGAGATTTCAGGTATGATAGAAATGATTCAGTTCCAAGGATAAAGAAACATTTATTTGTCTGCTGCACATACAAAAGACACTTGATATGAAGTGTGCAGAGTCTTCGTGTATCTTTTCCTTTATTTGTTACTTTTTTTTTCTCTAGAAGTGTGTAACATCCAGCCTGAAGATCTAGCTGGCGAAGATGTCACGGGAGTCGGCTGCTCGTCCGCTTAGGATTGGCAATGCTGAAAATTCTTAAAGACAGATTTATTCGATTTTCAAAATCACCTGCGCGGCGTGGTCAATCTTCTCAGGTACCAAGTTATAATCGATAGTCATTTAACTAAGCTTCACAATATTAAAAGAACTCTTAACTGGGACAAACACTAATTAACAATAAATCAATGACATTTTCAACAAACAACTTAATATGCGAATAAACAAACTAACTTATCCAGTCTTCACGCAAATTAAATATTCTTACTAACTAGGTTGCACTACAATCCGGATAAAGCCAGCATATCAATAATTAATTTTATTATATAAGAATCACACAAAAAAGATATATTCTACTAGATGTTCAAATGCAAATTATTTCACAAATAATTGCACCAACATGCATAATTATACTGTGGAAAATGACAGTAACACTCTAGAGGTGATTTTACACAACATGAAAACGGAAAATAACAAAGCCATAATACTGAAGAAACAGTGACAGCGCGCATTTTCGATAAAATAAATCTAGACATTGAAGCGATAACTTTGAAAATCAAATATCACCATCTATATCTTTCACTACTCTCCTCAGTCTTCCGCGATAATAACACCACCATTACCAGTACAAACATTGATCAAGATATATTCAAACTCACCAGGAAAACATTACTTAACGAAAAAGAAAGATGTTTATCGAAAAAAGTACCAAGCCTGAGTAGCAGTTGAAGACGGAAGGAACAGCACCAGCTTCCTCCAATTTCGCGAAGGTCTTTGGAACAAATCCTCCGGCAAGAAATGTAGGTCACACGCTTGTCTGCCTTGGTTTTACTGGACACCAAACAGCTACCATATCAGGCTAACGGGCGAAAGAACGGCACGTCAGCAGCCGAACAACAACCGTAGGTAGGGTAGGGAGTCTAAGGTCCGACGCCAGAAAAGGGCAGAACAGAATGTGCGGAGGAAAGGTCAACGCCCAAGATGCAAGTTGCCGCAAGAATACGGGTCTGTCAGTAGCGGTCCAACACGGACGATGGGAGGAAGACGGCGCTCTCCAGGAAAGCCAAGACACTCTTATTGCTAATGGCGTTTTGAACGGGGATTGGGGTGGTCAAGAATTCTTGCTCCGAGGCCAAGAACTGCGCCGTTGGCTGCTTAAAACGACCGCTAAAGCCTGAGTAGTGTTGCTAATCCGCACGAATGGCTCAACTAAGCGTCAAGCCTGAAAAAGTCTACACTCAAGTATATACCACAAGACGCGTTTAGATCAATATATCAACCTTAACATCTTTACAAAACCAAACATTTTCTCCTAAATGCATATATATTGCCCCTAAACAGTGACACACACTTCGATTGGCAACTATGACACTCAGGCCTGCTGTCAAAACAAACCAGACACAAAACAAATGGACATCACTAAATAATTAAAATGCTATCACCAATTTACCCATTTTCATATAAACAATTATATGAAGTTAATGGTAAAAGTCATGTTATTAGAATGTTATTAGAAATGATGAAAAAATATTTTTGCCTTCTTGAACTGCTGGCTGTCATATTCTTTTCCATACAACAATGATAATGATAATAACGATAATGATAATGATAATGATATAAAACGGTAAAAGCAACAACAACAACAATAATAATAATAATAATAATAATAATAATAATAATAACAACAAAACGACTATAATAATGATAATAATAATATTAATTGTGATAATAACAAGAACAATAATAATGATAATAATTATTATTATTATCATCAACATTATTATCATTATCAATATCAATGTCAATGTCACTGTCATTTTCACTGTCATTATTATTTTAAGTGGTATCATATCATTATTATATCACTATCATTATTACTTATTGTTATTATGATGATAACGAGTGGAATAACAACAATAACAGTTAATAGTTATTAGTACTATTGACTATATTGACAACAAATAGAAAACAGTTATTGCCGAGTAAAAAAAACCCTCAGGGATCTCCTAGTGATAGATGGTATGAAATGAATGAAATGATGAAATGAATGACTGATACACATAATTCCTAAAAGGCCTTACACTGCCGGCATTTAATTTATGGATACAGTAAGAAATAAGTCGTTTCTTTACACAAAATTCAGCTTTCCTATAAGTTATTTGTTTATTCAAATGTGTTAGTAAGGACAGTCCGATAATAATATCTCAGTTATGATATGTTGTTATCTGCTTATCAAATACAAAATTTCTATACCTAGAGAGAAATACAGATAGAAACTGCCACCTGCCTTGTTTTAACTAATGATACATAATTTGATATTCAACAACCTGAATGTAGCATTAAATACATTTATTATTGTTAATTGCTGCAATAGTCTAGCTATGAATATATATGATAAGTTCTATTTTATAATCTAAACTAAGTTCCTCAGGAAAATGAGATTAACTTTCCATATCTACACATATTGAAAAAAAAGTTGCAACAGGCAGCCAATCACGTCATGATCAAGGCTACATTTGTGTCAACTGAACACCAGTTTCTTCAGATATGGAAATAGCAATCGATGCTATATATATCAATCTGTGCAATGAAATAGAACGGCGCAATTTGACATACAACCTACTCGCTGTATAATAGCGATGCTGCAACAAAGGCCATCATACATACTCAAACACACACACACCTATATATATATATATATATATATATATATATATATATATATATACATATATATGTATATATGTATACACACATGCATGTACAGACACATATGCACACACACGTATGAATGGTGAAAACACTCTACCGTGTTGATATTATGGCAGAAAAACCCACTATGTAAAACTAGATTTATTGAAAGTGAGACAACAACACTTTCAATAAATCTAGTTTTACATTGTGTTTTTTTCTGACACACACATATATGTGTGTGTACTCATATATATAAATGTGCATATATATGTATGTGTGTGTATATATATATATATATATATATATATATATTTATATTTATATATATGTGGATATACATATATATATATATATATATATATATATATATATATATATATATATATATATAAGTCTGTGTGTGTATTCATATATGCATATATATGAGTGTATATATAAAAGTACATATGTACATATTTATTTTATTTATATGTATATATGCATATATATATATATATATATATATATATATATATATATATATATATATATGCATATATACATAT